>NC_059456.1:107718400-107740900 GCF_905237065.1 Salmo salar | reverse complement strand
CAATGACTCGACGTCTGACAGGGTTCCCCAACTGGTGCCGTGATTTTATTTACCCCCAAAAAATAAACACACGATTACATTATTTTATTGTTGGACATAAAGACTGTAAAAACACCTGCAAATCACTTCCAAGTGATTTTGATTTTGGAAATCTGTACCAAAAAAGTATTCTCGCTCATAGAGAAAAAATGTGATTGTATGCAAATCTAAGCCAGGTTTGAAATTATTGTTTTAGTCAGTATATATATATATATATTTATTTGTTTGGGCTTCTTGCAGGTCAATTTGCAGTCTACAAATGATTTGTAATATGTTCATTACCATTCGCTCAAGAAAATAATCTTTCTGTGGCTGAATCTAGTTGATGGTCTATGGGATCAGCTGCCGTCAAGCGCAATCAGCTAACTGATACCATAGACTTCCAGTCATTACGCTAACGCTAGTTATCAAAGGCTCAAAAAACTTACTTCAACTTCCTTTAAAACTACACTCAGAGAGACAACAATTGTATCCATGAGTTCATTTGACTCTGGCTAAATAGTTAAAGGGCTTAATTGCCAAAATGGTACACTATCCCTTTTAAAGGGTAGGCTTAAAACTGGTCTCAGATCTGTGCCTGTGAGTAACGTCCCTTACTGGCACCCTATTCCCTATATGGTGCACTATATAGGGAATAGGGTTCCATTTGGGACTGGGGGAGGTGAGGGGATAGAAAGGGTTAAATGCCCTCCATCTGAAACAATTGTATCAGAAAGGAAATCAAACTTTATTCGTCATAACCACAGGATACAGAAGCGTATTTTCTTTATGGAACTACTGTGTGAAAGTAACTTGACCTGGGTCACGTTCATTAGTCACCGAACGGAACAAAACAGAATGAAACGGAGAGGGATCTACCTGAACTTTTACAATAAGAAACACTTTATTTTATTTTTTATTTTCATTTTTTTTTTTTTTAAATCTTCTATCGCAATACATTTTGTTACGGTGTTTATTAATGAATACAACCCTGATGGGCTAGGTGGAAATGTGGCTACGTTGTTACCCTTATCCAATCCTGTCGGAACCACACTAATGCCTAGGGGGTGAAGGGGCCTGGGGAGCTGTGCCACGGGGCCTAGAGGAGGAATTGACAAGGTAGGGTCGACTGTGGCTTCCTCTCCTGGTCAACCCAGCTAGCCGTAATTTAACGTTTCACCTGTCCACTACCTTCAGGTAACTAGACAGGAAGCTGTTAGTTTCACCTGTCCACTGCCTTTATGTCACGATAGACAGGAAGCTGTTAGTTTCACCTGTCCACTGCCTTCAGGTAACTATAGACAGGAAGCTGTTAGTTTCACCTGTCCACTGCCTTCAGTAACTATAGACAGAAGTGTAGTTACCTGTCACTGCCTTTATGTCACGATAGACAGGAAGCTGTTAGTTTCACCTGTCCACTGCCTTCAGGTAACTATAGACAGGAAGCTGTTAGTTTCACCTGTCCACTGCCTTCAGGTAACTATAGACAGGAAGCTGTTAGTTTCACCTGTCCACTGCCTTCAGGTAACTATAGACAGGAAGCTGTTAGTTTCACCTGTCCACTACCTTCAGGTAACTAGACAGGAAGCTGTTAGTTTCACCTGTCCACTGCCTTCAGGTAACTATAGACAGGAAGCTGTTAGTTTCACCTGTCCACTACCTTCAGGTAACTAGACAGGAAGCTGTTAGTTTCACCTGTCCACTGCCTTTATGTCACGATAGACAGGAAGCTGTTAGTTTCACCTGTCCACTGCCTTCAGGTAACTATAGACAGGAAGCTGTTAGTTTCACCTTTTCACTGCCTTCAGGTAACTATAGACAGGAAGCTGTTAGTTACACCTGTCCACTGCCTTCAGGTAACTATAGACAGGAAGCTCTTAGTTTCACCTGTCCACTACCTTCAGGTAACTATAGACAGGAAGCTGTTAGTTTCACCTGTCCACTACCTTCAGGTAACTATAGACAGGAAGCTGTTAGTTTCACCTGTCCACTGCCATCAGGTAACTATAGACAGGAAGCTGTTAGTTTCACCTCTCCACTGCCTTCAGGTAACTATAGACAGGAAGCTGTTAGTTTCACCTGTCCACTGCCTTCAGGTAACTATAGACAGGAAGCTGTTAGTTTCACCTGTCCACTGCCTTCAGGTTACTATAGACAGGAAGTTGTATCACCTGTACTATATAGAGGAAGTTGTATCACCTGTACTGCGTCCCCTCAGCCCTACTTTATTATGAATGATATTTTTATGGGCTTCTGGTCCATGCTCTAACTCAGGCCCTACAGTCTGCAGGTGTGTGTGAGAAAGGTGTGTATGAGCTGTGTGTAATACAGGTGTGTGTGTGAGCTGTGTAAGCAGGTGTGTGTGAGCTGTATGTAAGGCAGGTGTGAAGTAAAGTTATCCGCATGCTTCCCATCCAAAACAGTTTGTGAATATTTTAATATTTTGTACATCGTGTGACGTTTCTGTTAATTTCGGTGAAGGGTTTATTGTTTGCGTTCTTTTCTCCTGTCAAGCTGAAGTTCGGTAGCCGAAGTCTACGCCCCCCTTCGTCAGTGATTGGTCAACAGTAGGGATACTTCAAGGAAGTGTTTGCCATTCAACGACAGACTAATAGTTTTCATGCAAATGTTTTCATTAAGAAATACTGCACCAAACATCTTAGATGTAAAACCATTCGACTAGCTTCTCCTTGACAAAAAAACGTCAATTTATGACAGATTTCTTGAGTTATCTTTTAGATTAATTCTGATTATTTTGAGGAAGTGTATACTGGCTACGGCGTCTCAAGTTGGACAAACAGTACCATCGCTACTTTTTTTTTCTTGTTTTTCAAGCGAAGGTCTTTTAAGGGAGTATGCGAGTACACTCGTTCGGCTCAGCCCAACCGAAGCATGCGGAAGGATTAACACAGGTGTGTGTGTGTGTGAGCTTGTAACACAGGTGTGTGTGTGAGAGCTTGTAACACAGGTGTGTGTTGTGAGCGTGTAAGACAGGTGTGTGTTAGAGCTGTGTGTAAGACAGGTTTGTGTGTGTGTGTGTCCGCGTTTGTCTATATCCAGTTTCTGTGTGTCCAATACATGTACTGTAAGACTGGTTGTGTTGTCAGTACTGTTAGACTGGTTGTGTTGTCAGTACTGTTAGACTGGTTGTGTTGTCAGTACTGTGAGACTGGTTGTGTTGTCAGTACTGTTAGACTGGTTGTGTTGTCAGTACTGTTAGACTGGTTGTGTTGTCAGTACTGTGAGACTGGTTGTGTTGTCAGTACTGTGAGACTGGTTGCGTTGTCAGTACTGTGAGACTGGTTGCTTTGTCAGTACTGTTAGACTGGTTGTGTTGTCAGTACTGTGAGACTGGTTGTGTTGTCAGTACTGTGAGACTGGTTGTGTTGTCAGTACTGTGAGACTGGTTGTGTTGTCAGTACTGTTAGACTGGTTGCTTTGTCAGTACTGTTAGACTGGTTGTGTTGTCAGTACTGTTAGACTGGTTGTGTTGTCAGTACTGTGAGCATGTTGAGACTGTTTTAGGAGATAAAATTACACAGTATAAAGATAATCACCTGCCTCCAACTAAAATATATATTTGAATTTGAAATACTTTAGTCCAGGCCATTTTCTGACTTTGAAGGGACTTGTATTTTCTTGGTCCTGTGCAGTTGTTAATCAAACAAATATATGTGCCCAGTTTTTATTTTGTGTTTTTTTTTTTCAATGTCAATGTTATTTTTGAAGAAATTGTGAATTATTTAAAAAGGTGCCAATATATATATTAGAACATAACTGTAGTTCTCGGATCTCTGTGGTCGTTAGACCCACCAGCTGTTCAGAATTTAATAAAGAGCTAGCTACAAAAGATTTTATACTTTAGCATTTTAATGTTTTAGTCTTTTATTTTGTGTGTGTGTGTGGGGGGGTTGATGGAGAGAGGAGAGGACTTTCGAGAGATTGAAACTTGATCTACAGAGAGATAGCAGTCGAAGTAATCGATAGTCTTACAGTGGGTTTATTTTAAAAGCGATTTGATATTTAGAGATAATTTCCCAGACACAGATTAATCCTAGTCCTGGACTAAAAAAGAAATTTCAATGGAGATTTTCCATTAAACATGATTTTTAGTACTAAACTAAGCCTTAACTTAATCTGTGTCTGGGAAACCTGCCCTTAAAGTTTATTTCCATTTCCTGGTCAGTCCCTGGATGGGAGACCAGATGCTACTGGAAGTGGTGTTGGAGGGCCAGTAGGAGGCACTCTTTCCTCTGGTCTAAAATAAAAAATATCCCAATGCCCCAGGGCTGTGATTGGGGACACTGCCCTGTGTAGGGTGCTGTTTTTGAGATGGGACGTTAAACAGGTGTCCTGACTCTCTGAGGTCATTAAAGATCCCATGGCACTTATCGTAAGAGTAGGGGTGTTAACCCTGGTGTCTTGGATAAATTCCCAATCTGGTCCTCATACTATCACGGCCACCTAATCATCCCCAGCTTACAATTGGCTCATTCACCTCCTCTCCCCTGTAACTATTCCCCAGGTCGTTGCTGTAAATGAGAACGTGTTCTCAGTCAACTTACCTGGTAAAATAACGGATAAATAAATTGAAAAAATACTTACTCCATTTACTATTACTGTTAATATTATGTTATTATTATCACTGTTCCCTATAAGCTGCGTGGGCACACAGTTCCCGGGGACTTCAGGCCGCGCAGAGATGCACGAGATCGAACTGTCTAGTTTCCCCTTTTTAGTTAACACTATCAACGTGTCCCTTCTACTGTGAGAATTATGATCGCATCAACGCGATATTAGCCACTTTCAATGCAACATACTGAAAACAAAACGAACTATGCAAGAGATTTTCTTGTAGGCGGAGAGCATTGGCGTAGGAATCTATTGCAATTGACAGGCCCGGCATCAGGCCTGACACAGGCCCGGCACCAGGCCCGGCATCAGGCCCGGCTTCAGGGCCGGCATCAGGCCCGGCATCAGGCCCGACACAGGCCCGGCTTCAGGGCCGGCATCAGGCCCGGCTTCAGGGCCGGCATCAGGCCCGACACAGGCTCAGCATCAGGCCCGGCATCAGGCCCGACACAGGCCCGGCTTCAGGGCCGGCATCAGGCCCGACACAGGCTCAGCATCAGGCCCGGCATCAGGCCCGACACCAGGCCCGACACCAGGCCCGGCATCAGGCCCGACACCAGGCCCGACACACGCTCATACTCTACGCAGACCGGTGCGCCATAACCAATCAGAGCTGCAGTATCTCTATATTCGGTCTTAAAGGGGCACTGTTGTATTTTGAGACATGCTTGAATAAGCTAAGTAGCAAATAAGCAGAGAGGTAAGCGTAATATGTCTGATTCACTGTAATAATTGGTATGGGAATAATAATGCGTTTCATTTTGTCAAGTGGTTTCTTGCATCAAACAACACAAAAACACAGTTCAGTCACCTCGTTGTCTAAAGGACAAGTGGGTGAACAGGTTGTCAATCCCTACATGTTTTGTCAACGGTCTCATGGAATGTAGGCCTACTTTGAACACCACACATTGACTGCTACTGTAAGCTGGACGATAGAACGGCTATTTCCATGTTAAAATGTAATGGGATGTAGTTTCTCTCGCTTTTAATTTGAGGGTAGGTCACTCTGGTAGGCCTACATCATGATCAAATAGCCACAGTAGTCTACTTGGCCACTGGTAAAACTGTAACTGAAAGCGGGTACAGCCTCAGTGTTCACAGTAAAACTGGAACTGAAAGACCTGAAATTTGCTCAGTGCCGAAGGAACATTGATCACTATTGTTTCCTTTAATACTGTATTGTTACTGTTTTGTCCTCTGCTTTTACTAATTCTGCATAGCTTAAAACATTTTATTTTAAGATCTTCTACTAAAAGTAAATTATACCTGAGAAAAGAAGCTTCAGAGTATTGTACTCTGTTTTTTTACCTGGCTGTCTGAAAGGTTTGTATATTTTGTACAATATTTTGTACAATATGACATCTTAGTATTTTTTTTTCTTAAGGCTTTTGAAAAATAAACTTATTTTTAGGGGTATTCGGGTATTGTAATTGATTTATCTGTCTTGAATGCGAGTTGTGTTGACTGCATGTTTCAATATAGAGGAAAGGTTATTAGTTACCTGACCTATCATGTCCGTCCTATATTCACACCAGTTTAAGGAGCCCTACTGATTGGATTTGCGAGTAGGAATGTAATACCATATTGTAATATGTATATAATATGTAATATATTGTATTCTAATACAAAGTACAATGTAATAACATGTACTAGTAATAACAGTGACGTGTTGTAGTACCCAACATAACAGTGACGTGTTGTAGTACCCAACATAACAGTGTAGTGTTGTAGTACCCAACAAAACAGTGACGTGTTGTAGTACCCAACATAACAGTGACGTGTTGTAGTACCCAACATAACAGTGACGTGTTGTAGTACCCAGCATTAACAGTGTAGTGTTGTAGTACCCAACATAACAGTGACGTGTTGTAGTACCCAACATAACAGTGTAGTGTTGTAGTACCCAACATAACAGTGACGTGTTGTAGTACCCAACATAACAGTGACGTGTTGTAGTACCCAACAAAACAGTGACGTGTTGTAGTACCCAACATAACAGTGTAGTGTTGTAGTACCCAATATAACAGTGTAGTGTTGTAGTACCCAATATAACAGTGACGTGTTGTAGTACCCAACATAACAGTGTAGTGTTGTAGTACCCAACATAACAGTGACGTGTTGTAGTACCCAACATAACAGTGACGTGTTGTAGTACCCAACAAAACAGTGACGTGTTGTAGTACCCAACATAACAGTGTAGTGTTGTAGTACCCAATATAACAGTGTAGTGTTGTAGTACCCAATATAACAGTGACGTGTTGTAGTACCCAACATAACAGTGACGTGTTGTAGTACCCAACATAACAGTGTAGTGTTGTAGTACCCAGCATAACAGTGACGTGTTGTAGTACCCAACATAACAGTGTAGTGTTGTAGTACCCAATATAACAGTGACGTGTTGTAGTACCCAACATAACAGTGACGTGTAGTAGTACCCAAACATAACAGTGACGTGTTGTAGTACCCAGCATTAACAGTGTAGTGTTGTAGTACCCAATATAACAGTGTAATAGTAACGTGTTGTAGTACCCAATATAACAGTGTAATAGTAACGTGTTATAGTACCCAATATAACAGTGTAATAGTAACGTGTTGTTGTACCCAATATAACAGTGTAATAGTAACGTGTTATAGTACCCAATATAACAGTGTAATAGTAACGTGTTGTTGTACCCAATATAACAGTGTAATAGTAACGTGTTGTTGTACCCAATATAACAGTGTAGTGTTGTAGTACCCAATATAACAGTGTAATAGTAACGTGTTATAGTACCCAATATAACAGTGTAATAGTAACGTGTTATAGTACCCAATATAACAGTGTAATAGTAACGTGTTATAGTACCCAATATAACAGTGTAATAGTAACGTGTTGTTGTACCCAATATAACAGTGTAATAGTAACGTGTTGTTGTACCCAATATAACAGTGTAATAGTAACGTGTTGTTGTACCCAATATAACAGTGTAGTGTTGTAGTACCCAATATAACAGTGTAATAGTAACGTGTTATAGTACCCAATATAACAGTGTAATAGTAACGTGTTATAGTACCCAATATAACAGTGTAATAGTAACGTGTTATAGTACCCAATATAACAGTGTAATAGTAACGTGTTATAGTACCCAATATAACAGTGTAATAGTAACGTGTTATAGTACCCAATATAACAGTGTAATAGTAACGTGTTGTTGTACCCAATATAACAGTGTAATAGTAACGTATTATAGTACCCAATATAACAGTGTAATAGTAACGTATTATAGTACCCAATATAAGTGTAATAGTAACGTATTATAGTACCCAATATAAGTGTAATAGTAACGTGTTATAGTACCCAATATAACAGTGTAATAGTAACGTGTTGTAGTACCCAACAAAACAGTGACGTGTTGTAGTACCCAACATAACAGTGACGTGTTGTAGTACCCAACATAACAGTGACGTGTTGTAGTACCCAGCATTAACAGTGTAGTGTTGTAGTACCCAACATAACAGTGACGTGTTGTAGTACCCAACATAACAGTGTAGTGTTGTAGTACCCAACATAACAGTGACGTGTTGTAGTACCCAACATAACAGTGACGTGTTGTAGTACCCAACAAAACAGTGACGTGTTGTAGTACCCAACATAACAGTGTAGTGTTGTAGTACCCAATATAACAGTGTAGTGTTGTAGTACCCAATATAACAGTGACGTGTTGTAGTACCCAACATAACAGTGTAGTGTTGTAGTACCCAACATAACAGTGACGTGTTGTAGTACCCAACATAACAGTGACGTGTTGTAGTACCCAACAAAACAGTGACGTGTTGTAGTACCCAACATAACAGTGTAGTGTTGTAGTACCCAATATAACAGTGTAGTGTTGTAGTACCCAATATAACAGTGACGTGTTGTAGTACCCAACATAACAGTGACGTGTTGTAGTACCCAACATAACAGTGTAGTGTTGTAGTACCCAGCATAACAGTGACGTGTTGTAGTACCCAACATAACAGTGTAGTGTTGTAGTACCCAATATAACAGTGACGTGTTGTAGTACCCAACATAACAGTGACGTGTAGTAGTACCCAACATAACAGTGTAGTGTTGTAGTACCCAATATAACAGTGTAGTGTTGTAGTACCCAATATAACAGTGTAATAGTAACGTGTTATAGTACCCAATATAACAGTGTAATAGTAACGTGTTATAGTACCCAATATAACAGTGTAATAGTAACGTGTTGTTGTACCCAATATAACAGTGTAATAGTAACGTGTTGTTGTACCCAATATAACAGTGTAATAGTAACGTGTTGTTGTACCCAATATAACAGTGTAATAGTAACGTGTTGTTGTACCCAATATAACAGTGTAGTGTTGTAGTACCCAATATAACAGTGTAATAGTAACGTGTTGTTGTACCCAATATAACAGTGTAATAGTAACGTGTTGTAGTACCCAATATAACAGTGTAATAGTAACGTGTTATAGTACCCAATATAACAGTGTAATAGTAACGTGTTGTTGTACCCAATATAACAGTGTAATAGTAACGTGTTGTTGTACCCAATATAACAGTGTAATAGTAACGTGTTGTAGTACCCAATATAACAGTGTAGTGTTGTAGTACCCAATATAACAGTGTAATAGTAACGTGTTATAGTACCCAATATAACAGTGTAATAGTAACGTGTTATAGTACCCAATATAACAGTGTAATAGTAACGTGTTATAGTACCCAATATAACAGTGTAATAGTAACGTGTTATAGTACCCAATATAACAGTGTAATAGTAACGTGTTATAGTACCCAATATAACAGTGTAATAGTAACGTGTTGTTGTACCCAATATAACAGTGTAATAGTAACGTATTATAGTACCCAATATAACAGTGTAATAGTAACGTGTTATAGTACCCAATATAACAGTGTAATAGTAACGTATTATAGTACCCAATATAAGTGTAATAGTAACGTATTATAGTACCCAATATAAGTGTAATAGTAACGTGTTATAGTACCCAATATAACAGTGTAATAGTAACGTATTATAGTACCCAATATAACAGTGTAATAGTAACGTGTTATAGTACCCAATATAACAGTGTAATAGTAACGTGTTGTTGTACCCAATATAACAGTGTAATAGTAACGTGTTGTTGTACCCAATATAACAGTGTAATAGTAACGTGTTGTAGTACCCAATATAACAGTGTAATAGTAACGTGTTGTTGTACCCAATATAACAGTGTAATAGTAACGTGTTGTAGTACCCAATATAACAGTGTAATAGTAACGTGTTGTTGTACCCAATATAACAGTGTAATAGTAACGTGTTATAGTACCCAATATAACAGTGTAATAGTAACGTGTTGTTGTACCCAATATAACAGTGTAATAGTAACGTGTTGTTGTACCCAATATAACAGTGTAGTGTTGTAGTACCCAATATAACAGTGTAATAGTAACGTGTTATAGTACCCAATATAACAGTGTAATAGTAACGTGTTATAGTACCCAATATAACAGTGTAATAGTAACGTGTTGTAGTACCCAATATAACAGTGTAATAGTAACGTGTTGTAGTACCCAATATAACAGTGTAATAGTAACGTGTTGTAGTACCCAATATAACAGTGTAATAGTAACGTGTTGTAGTACCCAATATAACAGTGTAATAGTAACGTGTTGTTGTACCCAATATAACAGTGTAATAGTAACGTGTTGTTGTACCCAATATAACAGTGTAATAGTAACGTGTTGTTGTACCCAATATAACAGTGTAATAGTAACGTGTTGTAGTACCCAATATAACAGTGTAATAGTAACGTGTTGTAGTACCCAATATAACAGAAAAAGAAGAATAACATAACAGTTTTTCAATACTTTTAATTTTTTTTAAATCCTATTGGTATGGATCTCCTGTCCTGTTCTGCGTAAATTAACTTTAATCATTCACTGTCGTCCAATCTTAATCCCGGAGAAAGTATGTGTGCGTTGTATCCACCAATCATATAGTCGAAACAACTATCAAGCACCGCCCAGGTACATAAAATGTAGCCATTTTGCAAAATATAATTTTAAGGAGCAGAATTAACAGATCTTCCTTCACTCAGCAGCTCGGGATCACATGTAGACGCATGTCATTACACCCCCCCACAAAAAAAAAACTGAACTTGAACGTTGAGGAAGGTAAGATATGAATGATTTGCACAATAACCAGCGTTTTATTACATCGTCGATATGCTTGTCTGAACTGTTACATTGAGACTGGTCCTAAAGCTAAATCGTGTTTCCATTGGCTAACCACCATTCACCAACATCACTATCAGCTGGTAATAACTAAATATTACTCGTTCTATTATATTCTCTCTCTTGTGTGTGTTATGTTTGCAAGCAATGTCGGATATTTATTTGCAATTATAAATTATTATTCTGTGCATCAGTGCATGCAGTCAGTTTGCGGTGTCCGACTGTCGGTCATCGAGGGTCAGCGGGTACAATGACGTTCTGTATTTACATCGGTGCCGGGTGGTCGGTTCACTGCCCGTCTCAGTGGACCTGTCAAATATTATGACAGACACAAACCAGAAAGACCCGTTCCCTATTGATTTTTATTTGTTTTTGCAGGCCATATAATAATTTTGGTCAGGCAAAAAAAAAAAAATGTATTTGACCTCATGTCACGATTTGACATAATGGCAGACAACTTTGTCGGCTTTTCATTAGAGATTAGCATTTTTTTTCTTCTTCTTAAATCCCTGAAAAAAAATATGCAAATCTCTAATGTCAAACCTTCAAAGTGCTACTGAACGAAGAGACCCCCGTTTTTTCTGCAGCTTGCAATTCAGGGCGTTCCTGCATCCGCACTGTTATGTGTGTCCCCCCCCTCCCAGCAACCTCATTGGTTCCTGCATGGTTGCTGCTATAGGCCACCTAGTGCTGGTGTCAAATATCTTGATGGAATTTGATGAAAATTAGGGAAATACATTTTTTTGGGGGGGGGAATATAGATTTAACACCAATTGTCCAATGAGAAAGAAACACATTTTTGTTGCCAATGTATGTAACCTGACCCAAGTTATGACATCACCAACCAGAAGGTTCACTGATTGGTCCGGTATCACACCATCAACTTGTATCGATCACGTTTTTACCAACATGGCTGAACGTTGTTCTAAAGCTGTATCAGTGGCACTAGGTTGTAGTGATCATAACTTGGTTGAACTCACTAGGAAAACTACAATACCAAAAGGCTGGGCCTAACGTAATCTACCACAGGTCCTACAGAGGGTTCAATCAGGACTCGATTAAGAATGTGCCATGGTTAGAAGTGTGTAGAAAAGGATGATCCTGAAATGCCACTAAGTTTGTTGATGAAATGATTTATGAGTGAAGCTAATAAGCACGCCCCTTTTTAAGAAAATGCACTGTGAAGTCAAACGGTGCCCCATGGATTGATGACGAACTGAGAAATGTAATGATTCTACGTTATGATGCCAAAAAAGCAGCGGATAAATCTGCCACCCTGTTTGATAAACAAAGTTATTGTAAAATGAAGACATCTTGAGACCAAGATAAACAAAGGAAAGAAGAAGAGATTCTATCAGCACAAAATGTATGAAGTAAAGGATGATGGGTGGGGGGGGGGGGAAACTGTGGAGAACGTTGAAAGCTATTATGGGTAGGACTTTCAAACATGTTCACCTCTTTTGTTGAGTCAGAGGGTATATTTATTACTAAACCACATCACAAACTGCTTTAATTAATATTTTACAGGCAAAGTGGGACAAGTTGAGGAATGTTATGATTCCAACTGATGGCTCCATGTCATATACCCTTATAAAATATTGTATCATGAAGGAGAGGCAATGCAGGTTTGAATTTCATCAAGTAGAAAGAGAAGAGGTAGAAAGGATGCTGTTGTCTCTTTCTTATGACAAGTCACCTGGTACAGATAATCTTGACGACAAATTGCTTAGAGGTACAGATAACCAAATATCTACACCAATCTCTCATATTTTTAATAAGTGCTTGATGTATGGGGTGTGCCCAGAAGACTGGAAAGAGTCAAGGGTTATTCTACTATCTAAGGATAAAAAACATCTGCATTCACTGGTTCTAATAGTCGTCTTATAAGCTTGCTGCCGGTGTTAAGTAAATTATTGGAAAAAATTGTATCTGTACAAATCAAGGATTATTTCTCATGTAATGGTCTGATAACGGGTTTCCAGCATGGATACAAAGAAAGGCATTCTATAGTGGGGGGAAAATTATTTGATCCCCTGCTGATTTTGTACGTTTGCCCACTGACAAAGAAATGATCAGTGTATAATTTTAATGGTAGGTTTATTTGAACAGTGAGAGACAGAATAACAACAACAAAAATCCAGAAAAACGCATGTCAAAAATGTTATAAATTGATTTGCATTTTAATGAGGGAAATAAGTATTTGACCCCCTCTCAATCAGAAAGATTTCTGGCTCCCAGGTGTCTTTTATACAGGTAACGAGCTGAGATTAGGAGCACACTCTTAAAGGGAGTGCTCCTAATCTCAGTTTGTTAACTGTAAAAAAGACACCTATCCACAGAAGCAATCAATCAATCAGATTCCAAACTCTCCACCATGGCCAAGACCAAAGAGCTCTCCAAGGACGTCAGGGACAAGATTGTAGACCTACCTAAGACTGGAATGGGCTACAAGACCATCGCCAAGCAGCTTGGTGAGAAGGTGACAACAGTTGGTGCGATTATTTGCAAATGGAAGAAATACAAAAGAACTGTCAATCTCCCTCGGCCTGGGGCTCCATGCAAGATCTCACCTCGTGAAGTTGCAATGATCATGAGAACGGTGAGGTATCAGCCCAGAACTACACGGGAGGATCTTGTCAATGATCTCAAGGCAGCTGGGACCATAGTCACCAAGAAAACAATTGGTAACACACTACGCTGTGAAGGACTGAAATCCTGCAGCACCCGCAAGGTCCCCCTGCTCAAGAAGCACATATACATGCCCGTCTGAAGTTTGCCAATGAACATCTGAATGATTCAGAGGACA
The DNA here is from genome assembly GCF_905237065.1 of Salmo salar. NCBI lineage: Eukaryota > Metazoa > Chordata > Actinopteri > Salmoniformes > Salmonidae > Salmo > Salmo salar. The sequence goes on along the minus strand of NC_059456.1, from coordinate 107,727,203 downwards.
ACTGGGTGAAAGTGTTGTGGTCAGATGAGACCAAAATGGAGCTCTATGGCATCAACTCAACTCGCCGTGTTTGGAGGAGGAGGAATGCTGCCTATGACCCCAAGAACACCATCCCCACCGTCAAACATGGAGGTGGAAACATTATGCTTTGGGGGTGTTTTTCTGCTAAGGGGACAGGACAACTTCCCTGCATCAAAGGGACGATGGACAGGGCCATGTACCATCAAATCTTGGGTGAGAACCTCCTTCCCTCAGCCAGGGCATTGAAAATGGGTCGTGGATGGGTATTCCAGCATGACAATGACCCAAAACACACGGCCAAGGCAACAAAGGAGTGGCTCAAGAAGAAGCACATTGAGGTCTGTTTGTGAAGTCTTGATTTGTGGTTGTTTGTAATGTCTTGTTAATTGGTGTTGGACCCCAGGAAGATTAGCTAGCGTTACGGCGTTACCTAATCGAGATCCTAATAAAAATTACAAAAAATACACCTGTCCTTCGCTCCCACCTGCCAAACACCTGCCCTCACCGTTGTTAATAACTAGCGATGCATGATATATCGGTGAACATTTCGGAATCAGCTGATATTAGCTAAAAATTCCAACATCGGCCCGGTGTCAAGTTAAACTCCGATGTGCAAAACCGATGTCAAAGCTGACGTGCATACCTAATATAACGTAGGTACATGACGTAATGACGCCACGTAAAATGCTACGCTACACGTGCACCACAGCATTCCTAACCTAGCCCACAATGTCTGCTGTGTGGATCGAGCAGTCAACAAGTCGAGCAGTCATTTGAAAAAGGTAAGAACATTTCAGAGAGACAACTCAAAAGGTGAAATACATTAAAGCCAAGATAATGGAATTCATTGCCCTTGACAATCAACTGTTCTTTGTCGTCGGTGATGTCTTTCGCCGACTGGTCGAGCACCGATACACACTACCAAGTGTGCTATTTTTCAGATGTTGCCCTACCGGAGTTACACAGTAATAGCGTCACTGCTTTTAGCTTCACGACTGACATTTGGACCAGCGATATCAGCCCCATGAGCAGGCTGAGTCTGACAGCACGGTGGGTCGTCGAGGACTTCGTACTGAGGAAAGTTGTATTGCATGCTCATGAAGGTGCTGGTTCTCATACCGCTGCTACCATTTCAACGGCATTTGAGAACATGTTTGAATCATGAACACACTAGCTAGCTCCATTCGAACAACTGACTGGAGAGAAATAAACTCATCAACTGCACCTGCAGCAGACGTTATACCCTCTGTCATGGCATTGAAACACCTGCTCAACAAAACTGCCGACACAGGCTGTGAACAAGTGATTCAGGGGCATTCTCTCTTTATCATACTACTGACAACAGGGTAGATGAAATTTGAGCAAGGGTTTCCTTCCAGAAAGATTGTAACATTCTCTTTTTGTAGTTGGCCACCAGGTTTGCACACATCTCAGGAGGGATTCTGTCCCACTCCTCTTTTGCAGATCTTCTCCAAGTCATTAAGTTTTCGAGGCTGACGTTTGGCAACTCGAACCTTCAGCTCCCTCCACAGATTTTCTATGGGATTAAGGTCTGGAGACTGGCTAGGCCACTCCAGGACCTTAATGTGCTTCTTCTTGAGCCACTCCTTTGTTGCCTTGGCCGTGTGTTTTGGGTCATTGTCATGCTGGAATACCCATCCACGACCCATTTTCAATGCCCTGGCTGAGGGAAGGAGGTTCTCACTCATCCTTGGAGAGCTCTTTGGTCTTGGCCATGGTGGAGAGTTTGGAATCTGATTGATTGATTGCTTCTGTGGACAGGTGTCTTTTTTACAGGTAACAAACTGAGATTAGGAGCACTCCCTTTAAGAGTGTGCTCCTAATCTCAGCTCGTTACCTGTATAAAAGACACCTGGGAGCCAGAAATCTTTCTGATTGAGAGGGGGTCAAATACTTATTTCCCTCATTAAAATGCAAATCAATTCATAACATTTTTGACATGTGTTTTTCTGGATATTTTTGTTTGTTATTCTGTCTCTCACTGTTCAAATAAACCTACCATTAAAATTATAGACTGATCCTTTCTTTATCAGTGGGCAAACGTACAGAATCAGCAGGGGATCAAATACTTTTTTCCCCCACTGTATGTCATTGTGTTTTGTGTGGAACCCAGGAAGAGTAGCTGCTGCTTTTGCAACAGCTAATGGAGATCCTAATACAGGATTATATAGAGCCCTTATTGCATGGAACTTCCTTCCATCTCATATTGCTCAAATAAACAGCAAACCTGGTTTCATAAAAAACAGATAAAGCAACACCTCACGCCACAACGCCTCTCCCCTATTGGACCTGGATAGTTTGTGAGTATAGATTGATATGTAGGCTACGTGTGCCTTTTAAAACATGTATGTAGATCTGTCCTTGAGCTGTTCTTGTCTATAGATGTTCTGTATTATGTCATTCTGTATTATGATTCATGTTTTGTGTGGAACCCCAGGAAGAGTAGCTGATGCTTTTGCAACAGCTAATGGGGATCCTAATAAAATACCAAAAATGTACTAACTGGCCAGAAAAATACTGCGTTTAAAAAAAAATATATATAACATTCCTAAAGAAAATCATAAGACTGGAAAGTAATTTGTTTTCAACGTGAAGTCTTGAGAGATTCTGATGCATTTGGATAATATTCATTCAGATAGAGCAATGAAGAGCTAATCTGGCAGCCCTGTTTTGAGCAATGAAGAGTTAATCTGACAGCCCTGTTTTGAGCACTGAAGAGTTAATCTGACAGCCCTGTTTTGAGCAATGAAGAGTTAATCTGACAGCCCTGTTTTGAGCACTGAGGACCGGGTGCTCAGAGCAGGCATCGGCCGTACTGGGCTATGGAGGCGCACTGGAGGGAGAGCGCGAGGAGCAGGCACCGGCCGTACTGGGCTATGGAGGCGCACTGGAGGGAGAGCGCGAGGAGCAGGCACCGGCCGTACTGGGCTATGGAGGCGCACTGGAGGGAGAGTGCGAGGAGCAGGCACACGCTCACCACAATAAGCATGGGGAGTTGGCTTAGGTCTCACCCCTGGCCCAGCCAAACTACCCGTGTGCCCCCCAAAAAATGTATTTGGGGGGGGGCTGCCTCTCGTTCTTTCCCGGTAGGCTACGATACCTGTCTATTACCTGGCCCCAAGTCCAGTTTCTCCTTTCGGGTCCACTCCTCCATCGACCAGGTATCAATCTCTGCGAGGGGACGCCGCCTGATCCAATCATGGTGGGTAGTTCTGTAGCGGGCGTCGTATAGAGGGGACCAGGGCGTCGTATAGAGGGGACCAGGGCGTCGTATAGAGGGGACCAGGGCGTCGTATAGAGGGGACCAGGGCGTCGTGTAGAGGGGACCAGGGCGTCGTATAGAGGGGACCAGGGCGTCGTGATAGAGGGGAGCAGGGCGTCGTGTAGAGGGGACCAGGGCGCAGTGTAGAGGGGACCAGGGCGCAGTGTAGAGGGGACCAGGGCGCAGTGTAGAGGGGACCAGGGCGTCGTGTAGAGGGGACCAGGGCGTCGTGTAGAGGGGACCAGGGCGCAGTGTAGAGGGGACCAGGGCGCAGTGTAGAGGGGACCAGGGCGTCGTGTAGAGGGGACCAGGGCGTCGTGTAGAGGGGACCAGGGCGTCGTGTAGAGGGGACCATTTGGGTGCACTATGTCATTTCATTTGGGTGCACTATGTCGTCTGATTTGGGTGCACTATGTCGTCTGATTTGCGTGCACTATGTCGTCTGATTTGCGTGCACTATGTCGTCTGATTTGTGTGCACTATGTCGTCTGATTTGTGTGGACTATGTCGTCTGATTTGTGTGCACTATGTCGTCTGATTTGTGTGCACTATGTCGTCTGATTTGGGTGCACTATGTCGTCTGATTTGTGTGCACTATGTCGTCTGATTTGTGTGCACTATGTCGTCTGATTTGCGTGCACTATGTCGTCTGATTTGCGTGCACTATGTCGTCTGATTTGTGTGCACTATGTCGTCTGATTTGTGTGCACTATGTCGTCTGATTTGTGTGCACTATGTCATCTGATTTGTGTGCACTATGTCGTCTGATTTGTGTGCACTATGTCGTCTGATTTGGCGTGCACTATGTCGTCTGATTTGTGTGCACTATGTCGTCTGATTTGTGTGCACTATGTCGTCTGATTTGTGTGCACTATGTCATCTGATTTGTGTGCACTATGTCGTCTGATTTGTGTGCACTATGTCGTCTGATTTGTGTGCACTATGTCGTCTGATTTGTGTGCACTATGTCGTCTGATTTGTGTGCACTATGTCGTCTGATTTGTGTGCACTATGTCGTCTGATTTGTGTGCACTATGTCGTCTGATTTGTGTGCACTATGTCATCTGATTTGTGTGCACTATGTCGTCTGATTTGTGTGCACTATGTCGTCTGATTTGTGTGCACTATGTCGTCTGATTTGTGTGCACTATGTCGTCTGATTTGTGTGCACTATGTCGTCTGATTTGTGTGCACTATGTCGTCTGATTTGTGTGCACTATGTCGTCTGATTTGTGTGCACTATGTCGTCTGATTTGTGTGCACTATGTCGTCTGATTTGTGTGCACTATGTCATTTGCAACAAGTCAGTTTGTTGGAAACAACTCTGGTGGGGAAAATGCGTATATTTTCTTTATACAGCTTTTGTAATATTTGGATGGAAACGTAGCTACTGAAACGTAGCTCAGCTAATATCTTTTTGATTTATTAACTTATTATTATTATTTATTAAATTCTAGTCGGCAATCTAAACTGTTAGTAATCATGGTTGATTTACTGACCGTAGAGCCCCCGTTGATTTTGTTAGTCACTCTCACTCAGATATCATATTAAAAGCAACAATAATTTCCCTCCATTCTATGGAAGTTTGTAGAATTGCAGGAAATTAGCTGGAAAACTGAAAATTTGTATCTCCTCCCCATGGCAAAATACGTAGAATTATATGAAATTAGTTATAAAATTACAATGTTCTCTCCTCCCCATGGCAAAATATGTAGAATTACATGAAATGAGTTATAAAATGACATAATGTTCTCTCCTCCCCATGGCAAAATATGTAGAATTACATGAAATGAGTTATAAAATGACATAATGTTCTCTCCTCCCCATGGCAAAATATGTAGAATTACATGAAATGAGTTATAAAATGACATAATGTTCTCTCCTCCCCATGGCAAAATACGTAGAATTATATGAAATTAGTTATAAAATTACAATGTTCTCTCCTCCCCATGGCAAAATATGTAGAATTACATGAAATGAGTTATAAAATGACATAATGTTCTCTCCTCCCCATGGCAAAATATGTAGAATTACATGAAATGAGTTATAAAATGACATAATGTTCTCTCCTCCCCATGGCAAAATATGTAGAATTACATGAAATGAGTTATAAAATGACATAATGTTCTCTCCTCCCCATGGCAAAATATGTAGAATTACATGAAATGAGTTATAAAATGACATAATGTTCTCTCCTCCCCATGGAAAAATATGTAGAATTACATGAAATGAGTTATAAAATGACATAATGTTCTCTCCTCCCCATGGCAAAATATGTAGAATTACATGAAATGAGTTATAAAATGACATAATGTTCTCTCCTCCCCATGGCAAAATATGTAGAATTACATGAAATGAGTTATAAAATGACATAATGTTCTCTCCTCCCCATGGCAAAATATGTAGAATTACATGAAATGAGTTATAAAATGACATAATGTTCTCTCCTCCCCATGGCAAAATACGTAGAATTATATGAAATTAGTTATAAAATTACAATGTTCTCTCCTCCCCATGGCAAAATACATAGAATTACATGAAATGAGTTATACAATTACACAACACTCTCTCCGCCCCCATGGCAAAATACGTAGAACTGCAGCAAACTTGCTTTAAAGCTGCAACATTTTCTCCTCACCCCAAAATGTGTACAATTGGGCGGGGTAACACAATTTCACTTAGGCTAGGGCCGGCTCTGACTGCATGACTGGGTATGGATGTGGGTACGCAGACCCACAAGCCACTGCTCCACTCATGATGAGTTCAGATTGTTTGTGGCCCCCCACCCACATCAAAGTTGCCCATCCCTGGAATAGATCTTTGCTGTGTCTGTTTCGAGAGAGAGAGAGAGAGAGAGAGAGAGAGAGAGAGAGAGAGAGAGAGAGAGAGAGAGAGAGAGGAGAGACAGAGAGACAGAGAGAGAGTGAGAGAGAGTGAGAACAGAGAGACAGAGAGGTAGAGAGAGAGAGAGAGTGACAGAGAGAGTGACAGAGAGAGTGAGAGACAGAGAGTGAGAGAGAGAGAGAGAGATTCTTCAAGGTGTATGCAGTGGACAGTAAGCAGGTCAGCCTACAGTAGACTAGATCTGTCTGTCTAATACTGTACTGTAGCTACAGTAGTAAACTGTCTTTCTATCCCACTGCAGGAGCAATGACCTAAATAGAAGCATTGCATACACAGCAGTAGTCTGTTTTAACAGGGCACTGCAATGAACAAACCGGCCTGCATTACAATGTTCTAGCAGCCAGCCGCAGGTGGATAGCCAACCTGAACCTAGCTATCGTTTGGTCTCTCTGTGTCTGTCTAGTGTACCTTTAGCCCGTTTTACCTGTGTGTGTGATAACTATCACTTAATGTCTGAGAGGTCTATATTTAGAGCCATGCATTATTCAACATGCTTTTAGTAATTTAGTTCCCACGGCGGACAGACGGACTGACGGTCTCTCTCTCCGAGTGTAGCAGGGCGGTCTGCCCTAGCCTTTACAGGCTGCTATTGGTCTCATTCACTGCCCGTAGCGTTACGTTTTGCAGAACGATGACCTACCAATACCGGAAGTCAAATTTACAATTGTGACTGTTGTGCTTTCAGGGTGTGGAAAGGCTGCGACTGTAACAGAGGAGAAGAGAGAGAGAGAAGACTAGAGAGAGGAGGAGGAGTGAGAGAGAGAGAGAGAGAGAGAGAGAGAAGACTAGAGAGAGGAGGAGGAGGAGGAGGAGGAGAGACAGAGAGTCAGAGGACCAGTATGGACTATGACAGAAGGTGAGTAAACTTCTTTATTCACTTCTACAGTACCATTTCAATAGACGGGATACATGACAACGTCATGAATAAATGATGTGTGGGCATCTCAGGGGTAGAAGGCCGTGATTGGACAAGATGATGCCGACGGCCCCCTGTTTCTACTTCCTAGACAACTTTACAGTATTTATTTGTTTTTCTTACATTATTTCCTGTATTATTACCTACAGCCAGGATGTCACGTTCGTCTGAAGAAAGCGCAGCGTGCGTATCGTTCCACATTTTATTTAAACTGTGAAATTATGCGAGACATACAAATAAACTAATAAACAAAACAACAAAACCGTGACGAAGAGGTGCAACATACACTGACTCAAAATAATTTCCCACAAACCCTTGTGGGAAAAACAACAACTTTAAATATGATCCCCAATTAGAGACAACGATGACCAGCTGCCTCTAATTGGAGATCATCCCAAAAAAAACAACAACGTAGAAATACAGAAACTAGAACCACATAACATAGAAAATTTAAACTAGACAAAACCCTCTGTCACACCCTAATCTACCATAGAAAATAAAAGCTTTCTATGGTCAGGACGTGACACAGGAAATAACTTTTGGACATTAGATCGGTGGTCAGTCGCCTGAAATCGAGCAGAAATTCCACTTCCTGACCTGGATCCTTTCTTTGAACTTCAAGAGGAAGCTGAAAAACAACTTCTATCTCCAGGCCACCAGACTGGAAAATACCAGTGGTGGATAAAGTTACCGATTATCATACTGTAGTAAAAGTAAAGATTCCTTCATAGAAAATGACTCAAGTAAAAGTGAAAGTCACCCAGTAAAATACTACTTCAGTAAAAGTCTAAAAGTATTTGGTTTTAAATATATTTAAGTATCAAAAGAAAAAAGAAAAATAATTTCAAATTCCTTATACACTGCTCAAAAAAATAAAGGGAACACTAAAATAACACATCCTAGATCTGAATGAATGAAATAATATTATTAAATACTTTTTTCTTTACATAGTTGAATGTGCTGACAACAAAATCACACAAAAATAATCAATGGAAATCCAATTTATCAACCCATGGAGGTCTGGATTTGGAGTCACACTCAAGATTTAAGTGGAAAACCACACTACAGGCTGATCCAACTTTGATGTAATGTCCTTAAAACAAGTCAAAATGAGGCTCAGTAGTGTGTGTGGCCTCCACGTGCCTGTATGACCTCCCTACAACGCCTGGGCATGCTCCTGATGAGGTGGCGGATGGTCTCCTGAGGGATCTCCTCCCAGACCTGGACTAAAGCATCCGCCAACTCCTGGACAGTCTGTGGTACAACGTGGCGTTGGTGGATGGAGCGAGACATGATGTCCCAGATGTGCTCAATTGGATTCAGGTCTGGGGAACGGGCGGGCCAGTCCATAGCATCAATGCCTTCCTCTTGCAGGAACTGCTGACACACTCCAGCCACATGAGGTCTAGCATTGTCTTGCATTAGGAGGAACCCAGGGCCAACCACACCAGCATATGGTCTCACAAGGGGTCTGAGGATCTCATCTCGGTACCTAATGGCAGTCAGGCTACCTCTGGCGAGCACATGGAGGGCTGTGTGGTCCCCCAAAGAAATGCCACCCCACACCATGACTGACCCACCGCCAAACCGGTCATGCTGGAGGTTGTTGCAGGCAGCAGAACTTTCTCCACGGCGTCTCCAGACTCTGTCACGTCTGTCACATGTGCTCAGTGTGAACC
>NC_059456.1:107603400-107713400 GCF_905237065.1 Salmo salar | reverse complement strand
GTTTTGTCATACGCGTGGTATACTGTCTGATATACCACGGCTGTCAGCCAATCAGCATTCAGGGCTCGAACCACCCAGTTTATAATATATTATAGACCTATAATAGATGTAAAACTAGAAAATGATATTTTCTCCAATAAATTTTATTGGTAGTGGAAGAAGTAGTAGTTGTTTTTACAGTAGTAAATAGTACTATTGATTGTAGTAGCTAGTAACATGTGACTGTCCATAGGGTTTCTCCATGGGTTCTTCAGGGGATGACTGTGGTGGGGACGGTGGAAAGGCCCCGGGGCCGCTAGGGGGGGGGCTGGGGGCCGGTCCTGAGGACCCAGAACAGAGAGAGCTGATGGAGTACAGACCGGACCTTCTGGATCAGAACCAACGACCTTCCAACATCATCATGTTACGCATGCTGCCACCCAACGCTACCGCCAACGAGGTGTGTGGTGTTGGAGGAGGGGGGAGAGGGGAGGGGAGGGAGGGGGAAGGGGGAGGTGGGGAGGGAGAGGAGGGGGAGGGAGAGGAGGGGAGGAGGGGAGGGGGAGAGGGGAGAGGGGAGGGGGAGAGGAGAGGAGAGGAGGGGAGGAGAGGAGGAGAGGAGGGGAGGGGAGGGGAAGGGGGGAGAGGAGAGGGGTGGAGGGGTGGAGGGGAGGGAGAGGAGGGGGAGGGAGGGGGAGGAGAGGGGAGGGAGGGAAGGGGGGAGAGGGGTGGAGAAGAAGGGAGAGGAGAGGAGGGGGGAGGTGGGAAGGGAAGAGGAGAGGAGGGGAAGGGAGAGGAGGAGAGGAGGGAGGGGAAGATGGAGGGAGAGGAGAGGAGGGGACGGGAAGGGAGAGGGGGAGGGGAAGGGAGAGGAGAGAGGGAACGGGAAGGGAGGGGGAGGGGAAGGGAATGGGGGGGAGGGAGAGGACTATTGGCTGATCGCAACAACAGGGGAGATGGGTAACAACTGTGCATGTTCTCGCTCGTGGGGCAAATTCCGTGACGTATATGCCCTTATTTGGTGCTTGACGTCACAGAGGCCAGTTTTACTGGGGGGAGAAGGAGCTGGAGTCTCCTAAAGTCAGTTCAGAAAAGTGTAAATCCGAAGAGACAGCAGCGAGAGCAAGCTGGTGTTCTGCAGGGAAGAAGGCACAGCATGAAACAACATGTCACTGTTTGCTGTTGAAAGATAGACAGCTGCAGAAGATGGCAAGTAGCAATAAAAACAGTAATTATAATGTAAACACTCCTACAGCCACTCTTAATAATAACAATAAAAACAGTAAATATAATGTAAACACTCCTACAGCCACTCTTAATAATAACAATAAAAACAGTAAATATAATGTTAACACTCCTACAGCCACTCTTAATAATAACAATAAAAACAGTAAATATAATGTTAATACTCCTACAGCCAATGTGTGTAGTAACCTAAGCACTTCATGGACAATGTTCTACGAAAGAGAGATATATATATATATATATATACGATGGGAAATGATAGGACCAATACCCAGAAAGCTGTTCCTTCCTGTGTCCCCGTGTTCCTTCCTGTTTCCCCGTGTTCCTTCCTGTTTCCCCGTGTTCCTTCCTGTGTCCCCGTGTTCCTTCCTGTGTCCCCGTGTTCCTTCCTGTGTCCCCGTGTTCCTTCCTGTGTCCCCGTGTTCCTTCCTGTGTCCCCGTGTTCCTTCCTGTTTCCCCGTGTTCCTTCCTGTGTCCCCGTGTTCCTTCCTGTGTCCCCGTGTTCCTTCCTGTGTCCCCGTGTTCCTTCCTGTGTCCCCGTGAACTGTATGTGTTGCCATTGCCGACTACAGAGGTGCTTTGCAGAAGAGTGCGTGTGTCTGATCAGTGGATGTGATTGTGTTGTAACTGTCGTGTCTTTGGCTATGCCGGATTAAGTGATATGACATGCTAACTTATAAAATGATTTCTCTGTAATTAATATTACCTGATTAAGCTAATCATGTAAATGTAATTAACTAGAAAGTCGGGGCACCACGGAAGAACGTTTATAGAGCCGTTATCTTCCGAATAAACTCTTAAAATACTTTGTAATATTTTACATCGATAGCAGTCAATATTAACCCTTGTCTTATTTTCAGTCTCATAATGAAAGTTGTAAATTCTTGGCTATCTTCACGAACCCTGGCTAACAAGTTGAATCAGCAATACAAAATTGGGTTTAATTATTTATTTACTAAATACCTAAACTAATCACACAGAATACAAATGATGTCATACAGAAAACGTCCTGGTGGACGGAACCTGTATCATGGCTGGTTACACAAAGGAAAGGGGGTTGGGCTTGAATGAAAGAGCGGGAAGATTTAGGAACAGAGAAACAGCAGCTATGCTATCGTAAATACATTATCTTATGCATTACTAAATTACCGCCCATTTGGAAAAGGAAAATGCAATAAATATTTACTCTGAGCTGCGCTTCGGTAGGTTGGTCGTAGATGCTGGCCGGGTTGGCCAACAGATCTTCCTGTAAACTCTTAAGAATGTCTCTGGTGGTAAATTGGATACGTGGTGGTATCTTCGTCCGTCTGTTAGACTGGATCCGTCGTCCGTCCTTTCCTAGCCCACGTCTACAGCGGCTAGGAAGTATCACTTCTGTAGTGCATAAGCTCAAAGTTCATACCATTCGCCACCAAAGCTCACGCCGAGGTTGGCTTAGTTCTGTCCTTGACATGTGTGTCCTTCTAACGTAGAGGCTGCAGACCTCACGTACTGGAACAACCTGGTTATCTTTTCGTCAAAGGCTTATATAGTGGAGAGGGGGGAAGGATGTGTTTCATCGTTTATAACCCCTCCTCTTCACAGGGGTGGGCCACTGATCAAGCAGGGCACTTTCCTTATGAAAACCCAAATCTCTCATTTGGAAGCTAAAATTACATTTCATCTCCTAACAAACAATTTCAATATCAAACATTTCAATTGCATAACAATTCCATGTTACTCTGATAACTAGAGGGTGTATACTTTCTCAGGTACAGTTTATGTCGTCCTGTCATCAGTCATAATGTCTCAGATGACAACCGAACTGACATACATACTCATTACGTTCCCAAGCATATTTCCAACTGGTTTTATTACCAAAATATGGTTCCTTTTCCCCATTTGTTTGATGTTCCCAGACTCTCTATATTTAACACAGGCTATTCAAGTCCTTCAGTAGGGTCAGAGAGGGGAAGGGAGAAAGGTATTTATGGGGGGGGGTCATAAACCTTACCCACAGGCCAACGTCATGACATAACCATTCCACCGTAGCATTTAGGCGTAACACTTGGCGCTCTACCGGTTAGCGTATGTACCCTGTCGTTATGACAAGGGGGTTGAGGAGAATTGGAATAGACAGTTACTGTGTCATTTTACATTGGAATAGACAGTTACTGTGTAATCTACATTGGAATAGACAGTTACTGTGTAATCTACATTGGAATAGACAGTTACTGTGTAATCTACATTGGAATAGACAGTTACTGTGTCATCTACATTGGAATAGACAGTTACTGTGTCATTTTACATTGGAATAGACAGTTACTGTGTAATCTACATTGGAATAGACAGTTACTGTGTAATCTACATTGGAATAGACAGTTACTGTGTCATTTTACATTGGAATAGACAGTTACTGTGTAATCTACATTGGAATAGACAGTTACTGTGTAATCTACATTGGAATAGACAGTTACTGTGTAATCTACATTGGAATAGACAGTTACTGTGTAATCTACATTGGAATAGACAGTTACTGTGTCATCTACATTGGAATAGACAGTGTAATCTACATTGGAATAGACAGTTACTGTGTAATCTACATTGGAATAGACAGTTACTGTGTAATCTACATTGGAATAGACAGTTACTGTGTCATCTACATTGGAATAGACAGTTACTGTGTCATTTTACATTGGAATAGACAGTTACTGTGTAATCTACATTGGAATAGACAGTTACTGTGTAATCTACATTGGAATAGACAGTTACTGTGTAATCTACATTGGAATAGACAGTTACTGTGTAATCTACATTGGAATAGACAGTTACTGTGTCATCTACATTGGAATAGACAGTTACTGTGTCATTTTACATTGGAATAGACAGTTACTGTGTAATCTACATTGGAATAGACAGTTACTGTGTAATCTACATTGGAATAGACAGTTACTGTGTAATCTACATTGGAATAGACAGTTACTATTAATAGACAGTGTAATCTACATTGGAATAGACAGTTACTGTGTAATCTACATTGGAATAGACAGTTACTGTGTAATCTACATTGGAATAGACAGTTACTGTGTAATCTACATTGGAATAGACAGTTACTGTGTAATCTACATTGGAATAGACAGTTACTGTGTAATCTACATTGGAATAGACAGTTACTGTGTAATCTACATTGGAATAGACAGTGTAATCTACATTGGAATAGACAGTTACTGTGTCATCTACATTGGAATAGACAGTTACTGTGTCATTTTACATTGGAATAGACAGTTACTGTGTAATCTACATTGGAATAGACAGTTACTGTGTAATCTACATTGGAATAGACAGTTACTGTGTAATCTACATTGGAATAGACACTTACTGTGTAATCTACATTGGAATAGACAGTTACTGTGTAATCTACATTGGAATAGACAGTTACTGTGTCATCTACATTGGAATAGACAGTTACTGTGTCATTTTACATTGGAATAGACAGTTACTGTGTAATCTACATTGGAATAGACAGTTACTGTGTAATCTACATTGGAATAGACAGTTACTGTGTAATCTACATTTGAATAGACAGTTACTGTGTAATCTACATTGGAATAGACAGTTACTGTGTAATCTACATTGGAATAGACAGTTACTGTGTAATCTACATTGGAATAGACAGTGTAATCTACATTGGAATAGACAGTTACTGTGTAATCTACATTGGAATAGACAGTTACTGTGTAATCTACATTGGAATAGACAGTTACTGTGTCATCTACATTGGAATAGACAGTTACTGTGTCATTTTACATTGGAATAGACAGTTACTGTGTAATCTACATTGGAATAGACAGTTACTGTGTCATTTTACATTGGAATAGACAGTTACTGTGTAATCTACATTGGAATAGACAGTTACTGTGTCATTTTACATTGGAATAGACAGTTACTGTGTAATCTACATTGGAATAGACAGTTACTGTGTAATCTACATTGGAATAGACAGTTACTGTGTAATCTACATTGGAATAGACAGTTACTGTGTAATCTACATTGGAATAGACAGTTACTGTGTAATCTACATTGGAATAGACAGTTACTGTGTAATCTACATTGGAATAGACAGTTACTGTGTAATCTACATTGGAATAGACAGTTACTGTGTCATTTTACATTGGAATAGACAGTTACTGTGTAATCTACATTGGAATAGACAGTTACTGTGTAATCTACATTGGAATAGACAGTTACTGTGTAATCTACATTGGAATAGACTGGGGGGTTCATGTATTATTTGACCTACTGATCGTTTCTCCCTGTCTCATTAACATATCTGCTACTCATTAACATAGCTGCTGCTCATTAACATAGCTGCTGCTCATTAACATAGCTGCCGCTCATTAACATAGCTGCCACTCATTAACATAGCTGCTACTCATTAACATAGCTGCTACTCATTAACATAGCTGCTACTCATTAACATAGCTGCTGCTCATTAACATAGCTGCTACTCATTAACAGCCTGCGAGTTACCAGACATGCAGTTCTCTGCTAAGGTGCAAACTTTGGAAGGCTGATGGAGGGCTGATGGAAGGCTGATGGAAGGCTGATAGAAGGCTGATGGAGGGCTGATGGAGGGCTGATGGAGAGCTGATGGAAGGCTGATGGAGAGCTGATGGAAGGCTGATGGAGGGCTGATGGAAGGCTGATGGAAGGCTGATAGAAGGCTGATGGAAGGCTGATGGAGGGCTGATGGAAGGCTGATGGAGGGCTGATGGAAGGCTGATGGAGAGCTGATGGAAGGCTGATGGAAGGCTGATGGAGGGCTGATGGAAGGCTGATGGAGGGCTGATGGAGGGCTGATGGAAGGCTGATAGAAGGCTGATGGAAGGATGATGGAAGGCTGATGGAAGGCTGATGGAGGGCTGATGGAGGGCTGATGGAGGGCTGATGGAAGGCTGATGGAAGGCTGATGGAGGGCTGATGGAAGGCTGATGGAGGGCTGATGGAAGGCTGATAGAGGGCTGATGGAGGGCTGATGGAAGGCTGATGGAGAGCTGATGGAAGGCTGATGGAGGGCTGATGGAAGGCTGATGGAAGGCTGATAGAAGGCTGATGGAAGGCTGATGGAGGGCTGATGGAAGGCTGATGGAGGGCTGATGGAAGGCTGATGGAGGGCTGATGGAGGGCTGATGGAAGGCTGATGGAGAGCTGATGGAAGGCTGATGGAGGGCTGATGGAAGGCTGATGGAAGGCTGATAGAAGGCTGATGGAAGGCTGATGGAGGGCTGATGGAAGGCTGATGGAGAGCTGATGGAAGGCTGATGGAGGGCTGATGGAAGGCTGATAGAAGGCTGATGGAAGGATGATGGAAGGCTGATGGAAGGCTGATAGAGGGCTGATGGAGGGCTGATGGAAGGCTGATGGAGGGCTGATGGAGGGCTGATGGAGGGCTGATGGAGGGCTGATGGAGGGCTGATGGAGGGCTGATGGAAGGCTGATGGAGGGCTGATGGAAGGCTGATGGAGGGCTGATGGAAGGCTGATGGAGGGCTGATGGAAGGCTGATGGAGAGCTGATGGAAGGCTGATGGAGGGCTGATAGAGGGCTGATGGAGGGCTGATGGAAGGCTGATAGAAGGCTGATGGAGGGCTGATGGAGGGCTGATGGAGGGCTGATGGAGGGCTGATGGAGGGCTGATGGAAGGCTGATGGAGGGCTGATGGAGGGCTGATGGAGGGCTGATGGAGGGCTGATGGAAGGCTGATAGAAGGCTGATGGAGGGCTGATGGAGGGCTGATGGAGGGCTGATTGAGGGCTGATGGAAGGCTGATTGAGGGCTGATGGAGGGCTATTCAGAGTCAAATCAAATCCAATGTTATCTCATGTGCTGAATACAACAGGAGTAATAGACCTCACAGTGAAATGCTGAATACAACAGGTGTAGTAGACCTTACAGTGAAATGCTGAATACAACAGGTGTAGTAGACCTCACAGTGAAATGCTGAATACAACAGGTGTAGTAGACCTCACAGTGAAATGCTGAATACAACAGGTGTAGTAGACCTCACAGTGAAATGCTGAATACAACAGGTGTAGTAGACCTCACAGTGAAATGCTGAATACAACAGGTGTAGTGGACCTCACAGTGAAATGCTGAATACAACAGGTGTAGTAGACCTCACAGTGAAATGCTGAATACAACAGGTGTAGTGGACCTCACAGTGAAATGCTGAATACAACAGGTGTAGTAGACCTCACAGTGAAATGCTGAATACAACAGGTGTAGTAGACCTTACAGTGAAATGCTGAATACAACAGGTGTAGTAGACCTTACAGTGAAATGCTGAATACAACAGGTGTAGTAGACCTCACAGTGAAATGCTGAATACAACAGGTGTAGTAGACCTCACAGTTAAATGCTGAATACAACAGGTGTGGTAGACCTCACAGTGAAATGCTGAATACAACAGGTGTAGTAGACCTTACAGTGAAATACTGAATACAACAGGTGTAGTAGACCTCACAGTGAAATGCTGAATACAACAGGTGTAGTAGACCTCACAGTGAAATGCTGAATACAACAGGTGTAGTAGACCTCACAGTGAAATGCTGAATACAACAGGTGTCGTAGACCTCACAGTGAAATGCTGAATACAACAGGTGTAGTAGACCTCACAGTGAAATGCTGAATACAACAGGTGTAGTAGACCTTACAGTGAAATGCTGAATACAACAGGTGTAGTAGACCTTACAGTGAAATGCTGAATACAACAGGTGTAGTAGACCTTACAGTGAAATGCTGAATACAACAGGTGTAGTAGACCTCACAGTGAAATGCTGAATACAACAGGTGTAGTAGACCTCACAGTGAAATGCTGAATACAACAGGTGTAGTAGACCTCACAGTGAAATGCTGAATACAACAGGTGTAGTAGACCTCACAGTGAAATGCTGAATACAACAGGTGTAGTAGACCTCACAGTGAAATGCCCTGAATAACCAACAGGTGTAGTAGACCTCACAGAAATGCTGAATACAACAGGTGTAGTAGACCTTACAGTGAAATGCTGAATACAACAGGTGTAGTAGACCTTACAGTGAAATGCTGAATACAACAGGTGTAGTAGACCTTACAGTGAAATGCTGAATACAACAGGTGTAGTAGACCTCACAGTGAAATGCTGAATACAACAGGTGTAGTAGACGTTACAGTGAAATGCTGGAGTACAACAGGGTGTAGTAGACCTCACAGTGAAATGCTGAATACAACAGGTGT
The DNA here is from genome assembly GCF_905237065.1 of Salmo salar. Lineage (NCBI taxonomy): Eukaryota > Metazoa > Chordata > Actinopteri > Salmoniformes > Salmonidae > Salmo > Salmo salar. Next base: position 107,704,923 of record NC_059456.1, on the reverse strand, counting down.
AGTAGACCTCACAGTGAAATGCTGAATACAACAGGTGTAGGTAGACCTCACAGTGAAATGCTGAATACAACAGGTGTAGTAGACCTTACAGTGAAATGCTGAATACAACAGGTGTAGTAGACCTCACAGTGAAATGCTGAATACAACAGGTGTAGTAGACCTCACAGTGAAATGCTGAATACAACAGGTGTAGTAGACCTTACAGTGAAATGCTGAATACAACAGGTGTAGTAGACCTCACAGTGAAATGCTGAATACAACAGGTGTAGTAGACCTCACAGTGAAATGCTGAATACAACAGGTGTAGACCTCACAGTGAAATGCTGAATACAACAGGTGTAGGTAGACCTCACAGTGAAATGCTGAATACAACAGGTGTCGTAGACCTCACAGTGAAATGCTGAATACAACAGGTGTAGTAGACCTCACAGTGAAATGCTGAATACAACAGGTGTAGTAGACCTCACAGTGAAATGCTGAATACAACAGGTGTAGTAGACCTCACAGTGAAATGCTGAATACAACAGGTGTAGTAGACCTCACAGTGAAATGCTGAATACAACAGGTGTAGTAGACCTTACAGTGAAATGCTGAATACAACAGGTGTAGTAGACCTTACCGTGAAATGCTGAATACAACAGGTGTAGTAGACCTTACAGTGAAATGCTGAATACAACAGGTGTAGTAGACCTCACAGTGAAATGCTGAATACAACAGGTGTAGTAGACCTTACAGTGAAATGCTGAATACAACAGGTGTAGTAGACCTTACAGTGAAATGCTGAATACAACAGGTGTAGTAGACCTTACAGTGAAATGCTGAATACAACAGGTGTAGTAGACCTCACAGTGAAATGCTGAATACAACAGGTGTAGTAGACCTCACAGTGAAATGCTGAATACAACAGGTGTAGTAGACCTCACAGTGAAATGCTGAATACAACAGGTGTAGTAGACCTCACAGTGAAATGCTGAATACAACAGGTGTAGTAGACCTCACAGTGAAATGCTGAATACAACAGGTGTAGTAGACCTCACAGTGAAATGCTGAATACAACAGGTGTAGTAGACCTCACAGTGAAATGCTGAATACAACAGGTGTAGTAGACCTTACAGTGAAATGCTGAATACAACAGGTGTAGTAGACCTTACCGTGAAATGCTGAATACAACAGGTGTAGTAGACCTCACAGTGAAATGCTGAATACAACAGGTGTAGTAGACCTCACAGTGAAATGCTGAATACAACAGGTGTAGTAGACCTCACAGTGAAATGCTGAATACAACAGGTGTAGTAGACCTCACAGTGAAATGCTGAATACAACAGGTGTAGTAGACCTCACAGTGAAATGCTGAATACAAGCCCTTAATAACCAACAATGCAGTTCAAGAAATAGAGTTAACAAAATATTTACTTAATAAAATGAAGTACATTTTTAAAATAAAAAGTAACACAATAAAATAACAATAACTAGGCTATATACAGGGTATTACGGTACAGAGTCAATGTGGAGGCTATATACAGGGTGTTACGGTACAGAGTCAATGTGGAGGCTATATACAGGGTATTACGGTACAGAGTCAATGTGGAGGCTATATACAGGGGGGGGTACCGGTACAGAGTCAATGTGGAGGCTATATACAGGGTGTTATGGTACAGAGTCAATGTGGAGGCTATATACAGGGGTACCGGTACAGAGTCAATGTGGAGGCTATATACAGGGGGTACCGGTACAGAGTCAATGTGGAGGCTATATACAGGGGGTACCGGTACAGAGTCAATGTGGAGGCTATATACAGGGTATTACGGTACAGAGTCAATGTGGAGGCTATATACAGGGGGTACCGGTCCAGAGTCAATGTGGAGGCTATATACAGAGGGTACCGGTCCAGAGTCAATGTGGAGGCTATATACAGAGGGTACCGGTACAGAGTCAATGTGGAGGCTATATACAGGGTATTACGGTACAGAGTCAATGTGGAGGCTATATACAGGGTGTTACGGTACAGAGTCAATGTGGAGGCTATATACAGGGTATTACGGTACAGAGTCAATGTGGAGGCTATATACAGGGGGTACCGGTACAGAGTCAATGTGGAGGCTATATACAGGGGGTACCGGTACAGAGTCAATGTGGAGGCTATATACAGGGGGTACCGGTACAGAGTCAATGTGGAGGCTATATACAGGGTATTACGGTACAGAGTCAATGTGGAGGCTATATACAGGGTATTACGGTACAGAGTCAATGTGGAGGCTATATACAGGGTATTACGGTACAGAGTCAATGTGGAGGCTATACAGGGGGTACCGGTACAGAGTCAATGTGGAGGCTATATACAGAGGGTACTGGTACAGAGTCAATGTGGAGGCTATATACAGGGGGTACCGGTACAGAGTCAATGTGGAGGCTATATACAGGGTATTACGGTACAGAGTCAATGGGGAGGCTATATACGGGGTATTAGGTACAGAGTCAATGTGGAGGCTATATACAGGGGGTACTGGTACAGAGTCAATGTGGAGGCTATATACAGGGGGTACCGGTACAGAGTCAATGTGGAGGCTATATACAGGGGGCACCGGTACAGAGTCAATGTGGAGGCTATATACAGAGGGTACCGGGACAGAGTCAATGTGGAGGCTATATACAGGGGGTACCGGTACAGAGTCAATGTGGAGGCTATATACAGGGGGTACCGGTCCAGAGTCAATGTGGAGGCTATATACAGGGGGTACCGGTACAGAGGTAACATGTACATGTAGGTACGGGTGAAGTGATTATGCATAGGTAATAAACAGCGAGTAGCAGCAGTGTACAAAACAAATGGGGAGGGGGGGTCAATGTAAACAGTCCGGTGGCCATTTTATTAATTGTTCAGCTGTCTGATGTCTTGGGGGTAGAAACTGTTAAGGAGCATTTTGGACCCAGACTTGGCGCTCCGGTACCGCTTGCCGTGTGGTAGCAGAGAGAACAGTCTATGACTGGGGTGTCTGGAGTCTAAACATGACTAGTTTAAAACAGACTAGTTTAAAACATTACTAATCACTGTCTATTTTAGATCAGACTAGTTTAAAACAGACTAGTTTAAAACAGACTAGTTTAAAACATTACTAATCGCTGTCTATTTTAGATCAGACTAGTTTAAAACAGACTAGTTTAAAACAGACTAGTTTAAAACAGACTAGTTTAAAACATTACTAATCGCTGTCTATGACAAATTATCCAATGGATTATTATCGTTTTCTGGTAAAAACAAAACAACAACATATGTTTAAGAGTAGTGGTGCAGTTTCTCCGTTACTCAGTGTGTGTGTGTGTGTGTGTGTGTGTGTGTGTGTGTGTGTGTGTGTGTGTGTGTGTGTAGATACGTGCTCAGCTCCAGGACCAGCGGATTGATCCAACAGAGGTTCTGATTCGCCTGATGAGGAACAAGTCTTCAGGTGAGACTGATACTGAGCTCTCTGTCTCTCTCTCTCTGTCTCTGTCTCTCTCTCTGTCTCTCTCTCTCTCTCTCTCTCTCTCTGTCTCTCTCTCTCTCTCTCTCTCTCTCTCTCTCTCTCTCTCTCTCTCTCTCTCTCTCTCTCTCTCTCTCTCTCTCTCTCTCTCTCTCTCTCTCTCTCCCTCACACTCTCTCTCTCTCTCTCTCTCTCTCTCTCTCTCTCTCTCTCTCTCTCTCTCTCTCTCCCCCCAGCTCTCTACCCTCCTGGTAACTAGTACCCTACACGACACAACACCCTCCTGGTAACTAGTACCCTACACGACATAACACCCTCCTGGTAACTAGTACCCTACATAACACCCTCCTGGTAACTAGTACCCTACATGACATAACACCCTCCTGGTAACTAGTACCCTACATGACATAACACCCTCCTGGTAACTAGTACCCTACATAACACCCTCCTGATAACTAGTACCCTACATAACACCCTCCTGGTAACTAGTACCCTACACGACATAACACCCTCCTGGTAACTAGTACCCTACATAACACCCTCCTGGTAACTAGTACCCTACATAACACCCTCCTGGTAACTAGTACCCTACATAACATAACACCCTCCTGGTAACTAGTACCCTACATAACACCCTCCTGGTAACTAGTACCCTACATGACATAACACCCTCCTGGTAACTAGTACCCTACACGACATAACACCCTCCTGATAACTAGTACCCTACATAACACCCTCCTGGTAACTAGTACCCTACACGACACAACACCCTCCTGGTAACTAGTACCCTACATAACACCCTCCTGGTAACTAGTACCCTACATGACATAACACCCTCCTGGTAACTAGTACCCTACATAACACCCTCCTGGTAACTAGTACCCTACACGACACAACACCCTCCTGGTAACTAGTACCCTACACGACATAACACCCTCCTGATAACTAGTACCCTACAAGACATAACACCCTCCTGGTAACTAGTACCCTACATAACACCCTCCTGGTAACTAGTACCCTACACGACACAACACCCTCCTGGTAACTAGTACCCTACAAGACATAACACCCTCCTGATAACTAGTACCCTACATAACACCCTCCTGATAACTAGTACCCTACACGACACAACACCCTCCTGGTAACTAGTACCCTACATAACACCCTCCTGGTAACTAGTACCCTACATAACACCCTCCTGGTAACTAGTACCCTACATAACACCCTCCTGGTAACTAGTACCCTACATGACATAACACCCTCCTGGTAACTAGTACCCTACATAACACCCTCCTGGTAACTAGTACCCTACATAACACCCTCCTGGTAACTAGTACCCTACATAACACCCTCCTGGTAACTAGTACCCTACATAACACCCTCCTGGTAACTAGTACCCACATAACACCCTCCTGGTAACTAGTACCCTACATAACACCCTCCTGGTAACTAGTACCCTACATAACACCCTCCTGGTAACTAGTACCCTACATAACACCCTCCTGGTAACTAGTACCCTACATAACACCCTCCTGATAACTAGTACCCTACATAACACCCTCCTGGTAACTAGTACCCTACATAACACCCTCCTGGTAACTAGTACCCTACATAACACCCTCCTGGTAACTAGTACCCTACATAACACCCCTCCTGGTAACTAGTACCCTACATAACATAACACCCTCCTGGTAACTAGTACCCTACACAACATAACACCCTCCTGGTAACTAGTACCCTACACGACACAACACCCTCCCTGGTAACTAGTACCCTACAAGACATAACACCCTCCTGGTAACTAGTACCCTACACGACATAACACCCTCCTGGTAACTAGTACCCTACACGACACAACACCCTCCTGGTAACTAGTACCCTACACGACACAACACCCTCCTGGTAACTAGTACCCTACAAGACATAACACCCTCCTGGTAACTAGTACCCTACACGACATAACACCCTCCTGGTAACTAGTACCCTACACGACATAACACCCTCCTGGTAACTAGTACCCTACATAACACCCTCCTGGTAACTACTACCCTACATGACATAACACCCTCCTGGTAACTAGTACCCCTACACGACATAACACCCTCCTGGTAACTAGTACCCTACATAACACCCTCCTGGTAACTAGTACCCTACAAGACATAACACCCTCCTGATAACTAGTACCCTACATAACACCCTCCTGGTAACTAGTACCCTACATAACACCCTCCTGGTAACTAGTACCCTACATAACACCCTCCTGGTAACTAGTACCCTACACAACATAACACCCTCCTGGTAACTAGTACCCTACACGACACAACACCCTCCTGGTAACTAGTACCCTACAAGACATAACACCCTCCTGGTAACTAGTACCCTACACGACATAACACCCTCCTGGTAACTAGTACCCTACAAGACATAACACCCTCCTGGTAACTAGTACCCTACACGACATAACACCCTCCTGGTAACTAGTACCCTACACGACATAACACCCTCCTGGTAACTAGTACCCTACACGACACAACACCCTCCTGGTAACTAGTACCCTACAAGACATAACACCCTCCTGGTAACTAGTACCCTACACGACATAACACCCTCCTGGTAACTAGTACCCTACACGACATAACACCCTCCTGGTAACTAGTACCCTACACGACATAACACCCTCCTGGTAACTAGTACCCTACAAGACATAACACCCTCCTGGTAACTAGTACCCTACACGACATAACACCCTCCTGGTAACTAGTACCCTACACGACATAACACCCTCCTGGTAACTAGTACCCTACACGACACAACACCCTCCTGGTAACTAGTACCCTACAAGACATAACACCCTCCCCTGGTAACTAGTACCCTACACGACATAACACCCTCCTGGTAACTAGTACCCTACACGACATAACACCCTCCTGGTAACTAGTACCCTACACGACATAACACCCTCCTGGTAACTAGTACCCTACACGACACAACACCCTCCTGGTAACTAGTACCCTACATAACACCCTCCTGGTAACTAGTACCCTACAAGACATAACACCCCTCCTGGTAACTAGTACCCTACACCGACATAACACCCTCCTGGTAACTAGTACCCACATAACACCCTCCTGGTAACTAGTACCCTACATGACATAACACCCTCCTGGTAACTAGTACCCTACACGACATAACACCCTCCTGGTAACTAGTACCCTACATAACACCCTCCTGGTAACTAGTACCCTACAAGACATAACACCCTCCTGATAACTAGTACCCTACATAACACCCTCCTGGTAACTAGTACCCTACAAGACATAACACCCTCCTGATAACTAGTACCCTACACAACACCCTCCTGGTAACTAGTACCCTACATAACACCCTCCTGGTAACTAGTACCCTACATAACACCCTCCTGGTAACTAGTACCCTACATAACACCCTCCTGGTAACTAGTACCCTACACAACACCCTCCCCTGATAACTAGTACCCTACATGACATAACACCCTCCTGGTAACTAGTACCCTACATAACACCCTCCTGGTAACTAGTACCCTACATGACATAACACCCTCCTGGTAACTAGTACCCTACATAACACCCTCCTGATAACTAGTACCCTAAAAGACATAACACCCTCCTGGTAACTAGTACCCTACATAACACCCTCCTGGTAACTAGTACCCTACATGACATAACACCCTCCTGGTAACTAGTACCCTACATAACACCCTCCTGGTAACTAGTACCCTACATGACATAACACCCTCCTGGTAACTAGTACCCTACATAACACCCTCCTGGTAACTAGTACCCTACATAACACCCTCCTGGTAACTAGTACCCTACATAACACCCTCCTGGTAACTAGTACCCTACATAACACCCTCCTGGTAACTAGTACCCTACATAACACCCTCCTGATAACTAGTACCCTACATAACACCCTCCTGGTAACTAGTACCCTACATAACACCCTCCTGGTAACTAGTACCCTACATAACACCCTCCTGGTAACTAGTACCCTACACGACACCCTAACACGACACATGAACGTAACACATGTTATAACAGGCTTATGTTACCACTGGCATGAAGTACTGTCATCATGGTCACACATCACACACGCTAGCCGTGATTTCCTTTCTCTCTCTCTCTCTCTCCCTCTCTCTCTCTCTCTCTCTCTCTCTCTGTCTCTCTCTTCCCTCTCTCTTCTCTTCTCTCTCTCTTCCCTCTCTCTCTCTCTTCTTCCCTCTCTCTCTTTCTCTTTCTCTCTCTCTCTCGCTCTTCTCTCTCTCTCTCTCTCTCGCTCTCTTCCTCTCTCTTTTTCTCCTTTTCCTTGCTCTCACTGGCTAACCACTTTTCTTCTCCATCCCTCCATCCCTCCATCCCTCTCTACTGGGTCTGTGAAAGACAGGGTGTGTGTGTGTTGTGTTGGGAAGCTGTTCTCTGTGTGTAGAGTGAAAGTGTGGATCAACTTGTCAGTTCACTGCTAGCGATAAATATATCCCTGCGCTTCTCTGCCATAGAGGAGCTTGTGTTGAAGTGGGTGTGTTTGTTTTACTCTGCCATAGAGGAGCTTGTGTTGAAGTGGGTGTGTTTGTTTTACTCTGCCCGTAGCGTCACTTTTCTTTGAGATTAGAGACCTTACTCAAAGTGAAGAGTGGTTAGATATCTCTCTCTCTCTCTCTCTCTCTCTCTCTCTCTCTCTCTCTCTCTCTCTGCCCTAATCCCAAATCAACCCCTATTTTATCTGGGGTATTAGTTGGACATTGGGGCCCTACCATTCTACCCCAGTGTATCAGCTATAAACATACCATTTATACCCCAGTGTATCAGCTATAAACCTACCATTTATACCCCAGTGTATCAGCTTATAAACCTCCCATTTATACCCCAGTGTATCAGCTATAAACCTACCATTTATACCCCAGTGTATCAGCTATAAACCTCCCATTTATACCCCAGTGTATCAGCTTATAAACCTCCCATTTATACCCCAGTGTATCAGCTATAAACCTCCATTTATACCCCAGTGTATCAGCTATAAACCTACCATTTATACCCCAGTGTATCAGCTATAAACCTGCCATTTATACCCCAGTGTATCGAGCTATAAATCTACAATTTATACCCCAGTGTATCAGCTATAAACCTACCATTTATACCCCAGTGTATCAGCTATAAACCTACCATTTATACCCCAGTGTATCAGCTATAAACCTCCCATTTATACCCCAGTGTATCAGCTATAAACCTACCATTTATACCCCAGTGTATCAGCTATAAACCTACCATTTATACCCCAGTGTATCAGCTATAAACCTACCATTTATACCCCAGTGTCTCAGCTATAAACCTACCATTTATACCCCAGTTGTATCAGCTATAAACCTACCATTTATACCCCAGTGTATCAGCTATAAACCTACCATTTGTACCCCAGTGTCTCAGCTATAAACCTACCATTTATACCCCAGTGTATCAGCTATAAACCTACCATTTATACCCCAGTGTATCAGCTATAAACCTACCATTTATACCCCAGTGTATCAGCTTATAAACCTACCATTTATACCCCAGTGTATCAGCTATAAACCTACCATTTATACCCCAGTGTATCAGCTATAAACCTACCATTTATACCCCAGTGTATCAGCTATAAACCTACCATTTATACCCCAGTGTATCATCTATAAACATACCATTTATACCCCAGTGTTCCAGCTATAAACCTACCATTGATACACTGGGGTATCAGCTATAAACCTACCATTTATACCCCAGTGTATCAGCTATAAACCTACCATTTATACCCCAGTGTATCAGCTATAAACCTACCATTTCTACCCCAGTGTATCAGCTATAAACCCACCATTTGTACCCCAGTGTATCAGCTATAAACCTACCATTTATACCCCAGTGTATCAGCTATAAACCTACCATTTATACCCCAGTGTATCAGCTATAAACCTACCATTTCTACCCCAGTGTATCAGCTATAAACCTACCATTTATACCCCAGTGTATCAGCTATAAACCTCCCATTTATACCCCAGTGTCTCAGCTATAAACATACCATTTATACCCCAGTGTATCAGCTATAAACCTACCATTTATACCCCAGTGTATCAGCTATAAACCTACCATTTGTACCCCAGTGTATCAGCTATAAACCTACCATTTGTACCCCAGTGTATCAGCTATAAACCTACCATTTATACCCCAGTGTATCAGCTATAAACCTACCATTTCTACCCCAGTGTATCAGCTATAAATCTACCATTTCTACCCCAGTGTATCAGCTATAAATCTACCATTTCTACCCCAGTGTATTAGCTATAAACCTACCATTTCTACCCCAGTGTATCAGCTATAAACCTACCATTTATACCCCAGTGTATCAGCTATAAACCTACCATTTCTACCCCAGTGTATCAGCTATAAACCTACCATTTATACCCCAGTGTATCAGGCTATAAACCTACCATTTATACCCCAGTGTATCAGCTATAAACCTACCATTTATACCCCAGTGTATCAGCTATAAACCTACCATTTATACCCCAGTGTCTCAGCTATAAACCTCCCATTTATACCCCCAGTGTATCAGCTATAAACCTCCCATTTTATACCCCAGTGTATCAGCTATAAACCACCATTTATACCCCAGTGTATCAGCTATAAACCTACCATTTATACCCCAGTGTATCAGCTATAAACCTCCCATTTATACCCCAGTGTATCAGCTATAAACCTACCATTTCTACCCCAGTGTATCAGCTATAAACCTACCATTTATACCCCAGTGTATCAGCTATAAACCTACCATTTATACCCCAGTGTATCAGCTATAAACCTACCATTTATACCCCAGTGTATCAGCTATAAACCTACCATTTATACCCCAGTGTATCAGCTTATAAACCTACCATTTATACCCCAGTGTATCAGCTATAAACCTACCATTTATACCCCAGTGTTCCAGCTATAAACCTACCATTTATACCCCAGTGTCTCAGCTATAAACCTCCCATTTATACCCCAGTGTATCAGCTATAAACCTCCCATTTATACCCCAGTGTATCAGCTATAAACCGACCATTTATACCCCAGTGTATCAGCTTATAAACCTACCATTTATACCCCAGTGTATCAGCTATAAACCTACCATTTCTACCCCAGTGTATATCCCCTTAGGGTCCATTTGGGATCGAAAGCACCCTGTTCTCTTTGTCTCTCTGTCTCTTTATGAAGCACTAACCCCCCCTTCACTGCGTTGATGTTATGTTATGTTGTTGTTGTTATTGTTGGGTTGCCATGGCGCTGGCTGGTTGGCGTGGTGACCAGGTCAGAGCCGTGGATTCGCCTTCGTGGAGTTTAATCACATACAGGAGGCCTGCCGCTGGATGGAGACCAATCAGGTCACTCTAGCAACACACACACACACACACACACACACACACACACACACACACACACACACAAATACACACACACATACATAATCCTGAACATGACACACACACCTGTGTTTTCTGATGCTGATGTGTGTTGGTGTAACTGTATTGACACACCATCGGACTCCCCCAGCCACTCTCTCTCTCTCTCTCGCTCTCGTCTCTCTCTCTCTCTCTCACTCTCTCTCTGTCTCTCACTCTCTCTGTCTCTCTCTGCTCTCTCTCTCTCTCTCTCTCTGTCTCTCTCTACCTCTCTCTCTCTCTGTCTCTCTGTTCTCCCTCTCTCTCTCTCTCTCTCTCTCTCTCATCTCTCTCTCTGTCTCTCACTCTCTCTCTGTCTCTCTGTCTGTCTCTCTCTCTCTGTCTCTCTCTCTGTCACTCTCTCTCTGTCTCTCTCTGTCTCTCTCTCTGTCTCTCTCTACCTCTCTGTCTCTCTGTTCTCTCTCTCTCTCTCTCCTTTTTTATCTTTCAACAGAGGACTTCAACTCACCCCTTTCTCTTCCTCCCCTCCCTCTCGTCCCCAAATCCCTCTTTCTGACACTCTTTTATCCAGTGAGTCCAGTCGTTAGGGGGTGGAGGGTTGGGTGTTTGGTGAGGGGTCAGGAGGGGTAGAGGAGGGTGTAGGGAGGGAGGGACGGGGAGGGGTGGAGGAAGGGAGGGAGGGGTGGAGGAAGGGAGTGAGGGAGGTGTAGGGAGGAGGAGGGTGGAGGGAGGGAGGGTTGGGTGTCTATTCCCTTCTGTGGGATAGGTTCCTGTAACTGCATGACGCCAGTGTTCTTAAATGACACCATTGTTGTTAAATGACACCATTGTTGTTGAATGAAACATGTAACGAATGACACCATTGTTGTTAAATGACACCATTGTTGTTACATGACACCATTGTTGTTAAATGACACCATTGTTGTTAAATGAAACATGTAACTTAATGACACCATTGTTGTTACATGACACCATTGTTGTTGAATGAAACATGTAACTTAATGACACCATTGTTGAATGGAAACATGTAACTTAATGACACCATTGTTGTTAAATGAAACAGTTGTAACTTAATGACACCATTGTTGTTAAATGAAACATGTAACTTAATGACACCATTGTTGTTAAATGAAACATGTAACTTAATGACACCATTGTTGTTAAATGACACCATTGTTGTTAAATGAAACATGTAACTTAATGACACCATTGTTGTTAAATGACACCGTTGTTGTTAAATTTAAGTGGGACTACAGTATCATGACCTAATCAAATGGCGTAGGTGGGAGATATATTTTAGCCACAGACCGTCCCACTCGTGGCACGCCTCACCATTGCTGCGTTGTGAAATATACCGCATATGAATATGGAATGGTAAATACTCTGTTTTTATACTGGCTGCGTTGCCAGGTTGGGGGTTCAGGTTGGCTAACACTGTGACCAGGGTTCCCCCTTAAGGGGGTTGACAAACACAACACTCTCTCTCTCACACACACACACACACACACACACACACACACACACACACACACACACACACACATATAAATGGCTAACAGGGTGGCCGATGGAACACACACATACAGCTCTCCGTCCGTCCCAATTTCCCTTCAGCTGAGAGGTTGCATTTCTCTCTTGTCCTCAATTTTTCTCTCTCTTTCCCTCTCTTCTCACCTCTCTTTCCCTCTCTTCTCACCTCTCTTTCCCTCTCTTCTCACCTCTCTTTCCCTCTCTTCTCACCTCTCTTTCCCTCTCTTCTCACCTCTCCCTCTTCTCACCTCTCTTTCCCTCTCTTCTCACCTCTTTCCCTCTCTTCTCACCTCTCCCTCTCTTCTCACCTCTCCCCTCCCTTTCTTCTCACCTCTCCCTCCCTTTCTTCCTCACCTCTCTTTCCCTCTCTTCTCACCTCTCTTCTCACCTCTCTTTTCCCTCTCTTCTCACCTCTCTTTCCCCTCTCTTCTCTTCTCACCTCTCCCTCTCTTCTCACCTCTCTTTCCCTCTCTTCTCACCTCTCTTTCCCTCTCTTCTCACCTCTCTTTCCCTCTCTTCTCACCTCTCTTCTCCTACCTCTCTTTCCTCTCTTCTCACCTCTCTTTCCCTCTCTTCTCTTCCTCACCTCTCCCTCTCTTCTCACCTGTCTTTCCCTCTCTTCTCACCTGTCTTTCCCTCTCTTCTCACCTCTTTCCCTCTCTTCTCACCTCTCTTTCCCTCTCTTCTCACCTCTCTTCTCACGCTCTTTCCCTCTCTTCTCACCTCTCTTTCCCTCTCTTCTCTTCTCACCTCTCCCTCTCTTCTCACATCTCTTTCCCTCTCTTCTCACCTCTCTTTCCCTCTCTTCTCACCTCTCTTTCCCTCTCTTCTCACCTCTCTTCTCACCTCTCTTTCCCTCTCTTCTCACCTGTCTTTCCCTCTCTTCTCCCCTCTTCCCCTCTCTTCTCACCTCTCCCTCTCTTCTCACCTCTTTCCCCTCTCTTCTCACCTCTCTTTCCCCCACTCTTCTCTCTTTCACTTTGTTTCCCACTCTCTCTCAATTCAATTCAATGGGCTTTATTGGCATGGGAAACATCTCTACTCATTCTGCCCTCTTGTGAGTGGGCTCCTCTCTCTCTAGAATGCTGACCACTTATCTATGATAATCATTCTTTGTTTCTCTCTTTCTCTTTGTCTCTCCCTCTCTCTCTCTCTGCCTGTCTCTCTCTCTCCCTTCTCTCTCTCTCTCTCTCTGCCTATCTCTCCCCTCCCCTCTCTCTCTCTCTGCCTGTCTCTCTCTCTCCCTCTCTCTCTCTCTCTCTGCCTATCTCTCCCTCCCTCTCTCTCTCTCTGCCTGTCTCTCTCTCTCCCTCTCCCTCTCTCTCTCTCCCTCTCTCTCTCTCTCTCTGCCTGTCTCTCTCTCTCTCCCTCTCTCACTTTCCCTCTCTCTGCCTATCTCTCTCTCTCCCCTCTCTCTCTCTGCCTGTCTCTCTCTCTCTCTCTTTCAGAGGGTTCTGTCTATCCTAGGCCAAGAGGGTGTCTACTGCACTACAGTGACCCTAAACCCCGCGCCAATTGAGGACTGGCTCTGTAACAAGGTACAACAGCTAACAACCTCGCTGTGTGTGTGTGTGTTCTCATCTGTTCTCCTTTCTCACTGCTCTCTGTTGCTGTTCTAACAGTGTGGGGTTCAGAACTTCAAGAGGAGAGAAGTGCTTTAAATGTGGTGTTCCCAAATCAGGTAAACATGTGACACGGTGAAGCTAAACCCTACGATAAACATAGACAGATGTGTTTTCCACTGGGATATCCGACCGTGTGTTTGTTACCTTTAGAGGCAGAGCCGAAACTGCCCCAGCTGAGGGAGTTACCTCTGGGTGTGCATCAGAAGGATGGCTTACTGCCCCTCCCTGCCCTCTACCAGCCAGCTGCTACCAACTCTACTGCCGTCACCACTCCCAGGGCCGGGGCTGGGGAGCTGACACCCAGCAGGCTGAGGTGGCCAACGACAGTAAGTCTCTCTCTCTCTCTCTCTCTCTCTCTCTCTCTCTCTCTCTCTCTCTCTCTCTCTCTCTCTCTCTCTCTCTCTCTCTCTCTCTCTCTCTCTCTCTTTCTCTCCCCCTCTCTCTCTCTCTCTCTCTCTCCCTCTCTCCCTCTCTCTCTCTCTCTGTTTCTCTCTCTCTCCTCTCTCTCTCTCTCTCTCTCCTCCTCTCTCTCGTCTCTCTCTCTCTCTCTCTCTCTCTCTCCTCTCTCTCTCTCCTCTCTCTCTCTCTCTCTCTTCTCTCTCTCTCTCTCTCTCTCTCTCTCTCTCTTCTCTCTCTCTCTCTCTCTCCTCTCTCTCTCTCTCTCTCTCTCTTCTCTCTCTCTCCCTCTCTCTCTCCTCTCTCTCTCTCTCCTCTCTCCCCTCTCTCTCTCTCTCTCTTTCTCTCTCTCTCTCTGTTTCGCTCTCTCTCTCCTCTCTCTCTCCTCTCTCTCTCTCCTCTCTCCCCTCTCTCTCTGTCTCTCTCTCTCTCTCGTCAATTTAAATGATCTCTCTCTCTCTCTCTCTCTCTCTCTCTCTCTCTCTCGTCAATTTAAATTTAAGGGGCTTTATTGGCATGGGAAACATATGTTTACATTACCCAAAGCAAGTGAAATAGATAAACAATAACAAATTTACAGTAAATATTACACTCACAAAAAATTCCAAAATAATAAAGACATTTCAAATGCCATATTATGTGTACAGTTAAAGTAGGAAGTTTACATACACTTAGGTTGGAGTCATTAAAACTCGTTTTTTTCAACCACTCCACAAATTTCTTGTTAAACAAACTATAGTTTTTGGCAAGTCGGTTAGGACATCTACTTTGTGCATGACACAAGTCATTTTTCCAACAATTGTTTACAGACAGATTATTTCACTTATAATTCACTGTATCACAATTCCTGTGGGTCAGAAGTTTACATACACTAAGTTGACTGTGCCTTTAAACCGCTTGGAAAATTCCAGAAAATGATGTCATGGCTTTAGAAGCTGTCTGATAGGCTAATTGATATCATTTGAGTCAATTGGAGAGTACCTGTGGATGTATTTCCGGCCTACCTTCAAACTCAGTGCCTCTTTGTGGACTACAGGAAAGGAGGACCCACGCCCCCATTCTCATCGACAGGGCTGTAGTGGAGCAGGTTGAGAGCTTCCAAGTTCCTTGGTGTCCACATCACCAACAAACTAACATGGTCCAAACACACCAAGACAGTCGTGAAGAGGCACGACAAAGCCTATTCCCCCTTCAGGAGACTGAAAAGATTTGGCATGGGTCCTGAGATCCTCAAAAGGTTCTACAGCTGCACCATCGAGAGCATCCCTGACTGGTTGCATCACTGCCTGGTATGGCAACTGCTCGGCCTCCGACCGCAAGGCACTACAGAGGGTAGTGCGAACAAGCCCAGTACATCACTGGGGCTAAGCTTCCTGCCATCCAGGACCTCTATACCAGGCGGTGTCAGAGGAAGGCCCTAAAATTGTCAAAGACTCCAGCCACCCCAGTCTAGACTCTTTTCTCTCTACTACTGCATGGGCAAGCGGTACCGGAGCACCAAGTCTAGGACCAAAAGGATTCTCAACAGTTTTTACCCCCAAGACATAAGACTCTGAACAGGTAATCAAAGTGGCTACCTGGACTATTTACATTGTGTGTCCCCCCCACTTTTACGCTGCTGCTACTCTCTGTTCATCAGATATGCATAGTCACTTTAACCATATCTACATGTACATACTACCTCAATCAGCCTGACTAACGGTGTCTGTATATAGCCTCTCTACTGTATATAGCCTCTCTACTGTATATAGCCTCTCTACTGTATATAGCCTCTCTTCTGTATATAGCCTCTCTACTGTATATAGCCTCTCTACTGTATATAGCCTCTCTACTGTATATAGCCTCACTACTGTATATAACCTCTCTACTGTATATAACCTCTCTACTGTATATAGCCTCTCTACTGTATATAGCCTCACTACTGTATATAGCCTCTCTACTGTATATAACCCTCTCTACTGTATATAGCCTCTCTACTGTATATAACCTCTCTCTACTGTATATAGCCTCTCTACTGTATATAACCTCTCTACTGTATATAGCCTCTCTACTGTATATAGCCTCTACTGTATATACCTACTACTGTATATAGCCTCTACTGTATATAGCCTCTCTACTGTATATAACCTCTCTACTGTATATAGCCTCTACTGTATATAACCTCTCTACTGTATATAGCCTCTACTGTATATAGCCTCACTACTGTATATAGCCTCACTACTGTATATAGCCTCACTACTGTATAGCCTCTCTACTGTATATAGCCTCTCTACTGTATATAGAATCTCTACTGTATATAGCCTCACTACTGTATATAGCCTGTCTTTCTACTGTTGTTTTATTTCTTTACTTACATATTGTTCACCTAATACCTGCACTATTGGTTAGAGCCTGTAAGTAAGCATTTCACTGTGAGAGTCTACACCTGTTGTATTCAGCATTTCACTGTGAGGTCTACTACACCTGTTGTATTCAGCATTTCACTGTGAGGTCTACTACACCTGTTGTTTCAGCATTTCAGGAGGTCTACTACACCTGTTGTATTCAGCATTTCCTGTAAGGTCTACTACACCTGTTGTATTCAGCATTTCACTGTGAGGTCTACTACACCTGTTGTATTAGCATTTCACTGTGAGAGTCTAAGCACCTGTTGTATTCAGCTATCACTGTGAGGTCTACTACACCTGTTGTATTCAGCATTTCACTGTGAGGTCTACTACACCTGTTGTATTCAGCATTTCACTGTGAGGTCTACACCTGTAGTGTATGCATTTCACTGTGAGGTCTACTACACTGTTGTATTCAGCATTTCACTGTAAGGTCTACTACACCTGTTGTATTCAGCATTTCACTGTGAGGTCTACTACACCTGTTGTATTCAGCATTTCACTGTGAGGTCTACTCACCTGTTGTATTCAGCATTTCACTGTAAGGTCCACTACACCTGTTGTATTCAGCATTTCTGTGGAGGTCTACTACACCTGTTGTATTCAGCATTTCAAAATTGTGAGGTCTACTACACCTGTTGTATTTCAGCATTTCACTCTGAGGTCTACCACACCTGTTGTATTCAGCATTTCACTGTGAGGTCTACTACACCTGTTGTATTCAGCATTTCACTGTAAGGTCCACTACACCTGTTGTATTCAGCATTTCACTGTGAGGTCTACTACACCTGTTGTATTCAGCATTTCACTGTAAGGTCCACTACACCTGGTTGTATTCAGCATTTCACTGTGAGGTCTACTAACGACCCGTTGTATTCAGCATTTCACTGTGAGGTCTACTACACTCTGTTGTTTCCAGGCCCGCATTTCACTGTGGAGGTCTACTACACCTGTTGTATTCAGCATTTCACTGCGAGGTCTACTACACCTGTTGTATTCAGCATTTCACTGTGAGGTCTACTACACCTGTTGTATTCCGGCGCACGTGACAAATAAACTTTGATTTGATCTTTGCTTGACATCATGGGAAAATCAAAAGAAATCAGCCAAGACCTCGGAAAAGTACCAATTGTGGACCTCGACAAGTCTGGTTCATCCTTGGGAGCATTTCCAAACGCCTGAAGGTACCACGTTCATCTGTACAAACAATAGTACGCAAGTATAAACACCATGGGACCACGAGCCGTCATACCGAACAGGAAGGAGACGTGTTCTGTCTCCTAGAGATTAACGTACTTTGGTGTGAGGCGCAAATCAATCCCAGAACAACAGCAAAGGACCTTGTGAAGATGCTGGAGGAAACAGGTACAAAAGTATCTATATCCACAGTAAACGAGTCCTATATAACTGAAAGGCCGCTCAGCAAGGAAGAAGCCACTGCTCCAAAAACCGCCTAAAAAAGCCAGACTACGGTTTGCAACTGCACATGGAGACAAAGATCGTACTTTTTGGAGAAATGTCCTCTGGTCTGATGCAAAACAAAAAATAGAACTGTTTGGCAATGATGACCTCGGGCCCAGAAACTAGAATATGCATTATTATTAGTAGATTTGGTAGAAAACACTCTAGTTTTTTTTTGTTTTTTGTAAACTGTTTAAATGATGTCTGTGGTATAACCAGAACTCATATGGCAGGCAAAAACTGAGAAAAATCCAACCAGGAAGTTAAAAATCTGAGGCTGTAGTTTTTTTAAATTAATTCCTTTCCAAACTACCCGGTGACTTAGGGATACTTTTGCCACTTCCTAAGGCTTCCAATAGATGTCAACAGTCTTTAGAAAAGTTGTTTGAGGCTTCTATGGTGAATTTTGAGGAATAACAGCCGGTTCAAGCAATGGACTGTCTGACGTCATGTAGTTACTTCATGCGCGTTCACGCATGGCTAGCATTTGTTATTTTTCTTCTGTAATGTGAATACGCCATGTCCCGGTTGGAATATTATCCATTATTTATGTTAAAACACCCTAAGGATTGATTGTAAAAACGTCTTGACAGTGGCCTCTGTGTTTTTCTTTCATGTAAAGCCTTTCTGAAATCGGATAATGTGGTTGCATTAAGGAGAAGGTATCTTTAAAATGGTGTAAAAAATAGTCGTCTGTTTGAGAAATTAAGAGGTTTGCTGAATTGGCGCATATCTTACCATATTGGGATTGTGTGGTACCGCAGGTGGGACGGTCACGTCCCATACCTACAAAGAGAGGTTCGGTCATACACAGCGCCTAGTATTCCACCCCTTGTCTTTTTACAACATTTTGTTTTATTTTAGCCTGAATTTAAAATGGGTGAAATGTAGATGTTTTTGTCTCTGGTCTAATACACAATATCTCCATAATGTCGAAAAGGAATTATGTTTTAGATTAATTTATTTTACAAATTAATAAAAAATGCAAAAAAGCTGATATGTTTTGAGTCAATAATGTATGTACCCCTGTTATGGCAAAGCCTACCTTGGCCTAAAGTTCAGGCGTAAAACTTTGCTTAACCATTCATGGTTGCGTGGACTCTGTGTGCAATAACAGTGTTTATTAACATGATTTTTTTAATGACCAACCTCATCTCTGTACCCGGCCACATACAATTCTAAGTTCCTCAGTTGATCAAAGTGAATTTCAAAACACAGATTCAACCACAAAAACCAGGGAGGTTTTTCCAATGTCTTAAAGAAGGGCACCTATTGGTAGATGGGTAAAAATCGACATTGAATATCCCTTTGAGGATGGTGAAGTTAAATTACACTTTGGATGGTGTATCATACACCCAGTCACTACAAAAGATGCAGGCGTCCCTTCTAACTTCAGTTGCTGGAGAGGAAGGAAACCGCTCCTGGGATTTCACCATGAGGCCAATGGTGACTTTAAAACAGTTACAGTGTAATGGCTGTGATAGGAGAGAACTGAGGATGGATCCAACAACTTTGTAGTTACTCTATAATACTAACCTAAATGACAGAGGAAAAGAAGGAAGCCCTCCAGAATAAACAAATATTCCAAAACATGCATCCTGTTCGCAATAAGGCACTAAAGTAATACTGCAAAAAATTATGTAAAGCAATTAATTTTTTTTCTCCTGAATAAAAAAGTTGTATGTTTAGGGCAAATCCAATACAAACATCGGGAGTAATTTCCACTCTCCATATTTTCAAGCATAGTGGTGGCTGCATCATGTTATGGGTATGCTTGTAATCGTTAAAGACTGGGGAGTTTTTTTCAGGATAAAAAAAGGAATGGAGCTAAGCTAAAAATCCTGTGAGGAAAACCTGACAGTCTGCTTTCCACCAGACACTGGGAGATGAATTCAACTTTCCAGCAGGACAATAACCTACAACACAAGGCCCAATCTACACTGGAGTTGCTAACCAAAGAAGTCAGTAAAATGTTCCTGAGTGACCAGTTACAAGTTTGACATAAATCCATTTGAAAATCTATGGCAAGACCCGAAAATGTTTGTTATCTAGTAAATGATCAACAACCAATTGTAAGCTTTAACAATTTTAAAAGGAATAATGTTGTGCAAATGTTGCGCCAGGTGTGGAAAGCTCTTAAAACTTACCCAAGAAAGACTCCACGGCTATAATGCGCTGTCAAGGTGCTTCTACAAAGTATTGACTCCGGGGGTGTGAATACTTATATAAATTAGATATTTCTGAATTTCATTTTCCAATAAATTTGCTCAGAATTTCTAAAAACATGTTTTTCACTTTGTCATTATTGTGTGTAGAATTGGAGTGAGACTTTTTTATTGTTTTAATCCATTTTGGAGATAGTAGGCTTTAACACGACAAAATGTGGAATAAAGTCGGGATGTGAATACTGTCTGAAGGCGCTGTACCTGTCTCTTTCCTTTACCTTCTCTCCCCCCTCGCTCCTCAACCAACTCTCCAGACTCCGTCCTGTTTGCTACGCTGTCTCCTATTGTCTCTCTCTCTACCCCGTTCCGCCCTTCATCTCTCTTCTCTTCAGCTCTGATCCTGAGAACCTGGGTCCCCACATACCTCCCTGGAGTCCATCCTGTCTACTCTGGCTCCTTCGCTGCTCTGTACGCCTTCCTAATGTTCGGCTGATCAAAGACAATACACACACAACTCAACCGTGGCTTCGCTTTCCTACAGCTGTCTACTATAGTGGTGAAATGCACCTACAGCTGCATCTACTATAGTGGTGAGGAGATACCCGCTGTAGTGGTGAGGAGATACCCACTGTAGTGGTGAGGAGATACCTACAGCTACCTGTCTACTATAGTGGTGAGGAGATACCTACAGCTGTCTACTATAGTGGTGAGGAGATGCCTACGGCTGTCTACTGCTAGTGAGCGAGGATTCACTGCTGTGGTGGTGAGGAGATACCTGCTGTAGTGGTGAGGAGATACCTACAGCTGTCTACTATAGTGGTGAGGAGATGCCTACAGCTGTCTACTATAGTGGTGGGGGAGATACCTACCGTAGTGGTGAGGAATACCTACAGCTGTCTACTATAGTGGTGAGGGAGATACCTACAACTATCTACTATAGTGGTGAGGAGATACCTGCGGCTGTCTACTATAGTGGTGAGGAGATACCTACAGCTGTCTACTATAGTGGTGAGGGAGATACCTGCAGCTGTCTACTATAGTGGTGAGGAGATACCTACAGCTGTCTGCTCTCGTGAGTGAGGAGATGCCTGCTGCTTAGTGGTGAGGAGATACCTGCTGTATGGTGAGGGAGATACCTACAGCTGTGGTGAAGAGATACCTACAGCTGTCTGCTGTAGTGAGTGAGGAGATACCTGCTGTAGTGGTGAGGAGATACCTACAGCTGTGGTGAGGAGATACCTACAGCTGTCTACTGTAGTGAGTGAGGAGATACCTACAGCTGTGGTGAGGAGATGCCTACAGCTGTCTACTGTGGTGGTGAGGAGATTCTGCCTGCTGTAGTGGTGAGGGGAGATACCTACTGTAGTGGTGAGGAGATACCTACAGCTGTGGTGAGGAGATACCTACGGCTAGCATCTACTATATAGTGGTGAGGAGATACACCTGCTGTAGTGGTGAGGAGATACCTACAGCTAGTAGTGGTGAGGAGATACCTGCTGTAGTGGTGAGGGAGATCTCCACCTGCTGTAGTGGTGAGGAGATACCTACAGCTGTACCACACATATGGTGAGCAGGAGAGATGCCTACAGCTATCTACTATAGTGGTGAGGAGATACCTGCTGTAGTGGTGAGGAGATGCCTACAGATGTCTACTATAGTGGTGAGGAGATTTGCCTACAGCTGTGGTGGTGGGGGAGATTACCTACTGTAGTGGGGAGGAGATGCCTACCGCTGTAGTGGTGAGGAGATGCCTACTGTAGTGGTGAGGAGATACCTACAGCTGTCTACTATAGTGGTGAGGAGATACCCACTGTAGTGGTGAGGGAGAGTTCACCTACTGTAGTGGTGAGGAGATTACAGATGTCTGCTATAGTGGTGAGGAGATACCTACAGCTGTGTAGTGGTGAGGAGATACCTACTGTAGTGGTGAGGGAGATACCTACAGCTGTCTACTATAGTGAGTACGAGGGGAAAGCCTACGGCTGTCTACTATAGTGGTAGGGAGAGGATACCTACTGTAGTGGTGAGGAGATGCCTGCCAGCTAGTGGTGAGAGGAGATACCTACAGCTGTCTACTGTAGTGGTGGGGAGATACCTACTGTAGTGATGAGGAGATACCTACTGTAGTGGTGAGGAGATACTGCTGACTGTCTACTGTAGTGGTGAGGGGAGATGCCTGCTGTAGTGGTGAGGGAGATTACCTACTGTAGTGGTGAGGAGATACCTACAGATGTCTACTATAGTGGTGGGGAGGTACCTGTAGTGGTGAGGAGATACCACTGCAGGGTGAGGAGATACCTACAGCTGTCTACTATAGTGGTGAGGAGGTACCTACAGCTGTAGTGGTGAGGGGGTACCTACAGCTGTAGTGGTGAGGGAGATACCTACAGCTGTAGTGAGAGTGAGGAGATACCTACTATAGTGGTGAGGAAGATACCTACAGCTGTCTACTATAGTGGTGAGGGAGATGCCTACAGCTGTAGTGGTGAGGAGATACCTACAGATGTCTACTATAGTGGTGAGGAGATGCCTACTATAGTGGTGAGGAGATGCCTACAGCTGTCTACTGTAGTGGTGAGGAGATACCTGCAGTTGTCTACTGTAGTGGTGAGGGAGATACCTACAGCTGTCTGCCTGTATAGTGGTGGGGAGATACCTGCAGTTGTCTACTGTAGTGGTGAGGAGATACCTACCTACAGCTGTCTACTATAGTGGTGACGGAGATACCCTACACTGCAGTGGTGAGGGAATGCCTACAGCTGTCTACTGTGGTGGTGAGGAGATACCTACAGCTGTAGTGGTGAGGAGATACCTACAGCTACAGCCTGCTGTAAGTGGTCGAGGAGATACCTACGGCTGTCTACTGTAGTGGTGAGGAGATACCTACGGCTGTCTGCTGTAGTGGTGAGGGAGATACCTACAGCTGTAGCCATTGGTGAGGAGAAGATACCTACGGCTGTAGTGGTGAGGAGATACCTACAGCTGTAGTGGTGAGGAGATACCTGCAAGTTGTCTGCTGCAATAGTGGGTGAGGAGATACCTACCAGCTGTCTACTGTAGTGGTGAGGAGATACCTACAGCTGTCTACTGTAGTGGTGAGGAGATACCTACAGCTAGCTAGTGGTGAGGAGATACCTACCAGCTGTCTACTGTAGTGGTGAGGAGAAGCCTACAGCTGTAGTGGTGAGGAGATACCTGCTATAAGTGGTGAGGAGATACCTACGGCTGTCTACTGTAGTGGTGGGGAGATACCTACAGCTGTGGTGAGGGAGATACCTAACATCTCTGCAGTGGTGGGGGGATGCCTACAGCTGTCTACTGTAGTGGTGAGGAGATACCTACAGCTTAGTGGTGAGGAGATACCTACAGCTGTAGTGGTGAGGAGATACCTGCAGCTGTAGTGGTGAGGAATACCTGCACAGCTGTGTTCTCAGAGCTGTGTGTGTGTGCGGGTGTTGCAGGAAGCATCTCAGCTTCTCCCAGATCCTCCAGGCCTTAGCCAGCTCTCTCTATAGATGGGAAGGCCATCGCTGTGGAGTTAAGCCCGGGGATCCAAGCGGTCACACACACACACACACACACACACACACACACACACACACACACACACACACACACACACACACACACACACACACACACACGTCATGTTCTTCTATCCTCATTAGGGACCTAAAATGTATTTCCATTCAAAAGTCCTATTTTCCCGTAACCTAACTGCTAAGCCCCTAAAGCTTAAAATAGTCTTTGTCCTCATTGTTTTCTCCACCATGGATAATTTCCCTTGTTTTATTATCCTTGTGAGGGATTTCAGATAGAATGACCAACAGATGCATTCAGAAAGTATTCATACACCTTGACACATCCCAGAAAGACAGTATAAAAACATGTTTTTATACATTTTATTGAAAATTAAATACATAAATATCTCATTTACATATACGTTTCTACACCCCTGAGTCAATATTTTGTAGAAGCACTTTTTTTGGCGGCTGATTACAGCCGTGTGTCTTTCTGGTTAAGTCTATCATGCTGACCAGACCATCTACATGCGTGCCTCCACTCTGCGTTATACGTGCTGATTATACGATGCGTACGTTGGTTTTGCCTATCGCCCCACACGTTGTTCGCGGGACGCATGGGTAGAAATACAAAAACTGACTGTGAACCAACTTCAGGTATCTCGTTCCCCCAAGAAAACCAAAAATGGCGCTCAAACAAGAGGTGTGAACTGACATAGAATCACTTACCAGCAACCAAAAGCGGAAGGGGGTTCTGAAAGACACTCATTGGGGGGGTTGGAAGTGTCCACTGAAAGTTCATTAGCAACAACAACTGGGACCTTTAAGACACACCCACCATGAGCGCCCATAAATTTGCCCAAAAAGACAAAGAAAAAGAAATCCCACACCAGCGCATAAAAGCAGGAAGCAAACCAAGGCGGAGCAAAAAATGAAACCAGGAAATCAGATAAAGGATTGTTCGTCTAGAGGTCAAAATAGGCGCATTACTAGTAGAAGTTTAACCCTCCCGTCTAATCAAAACAGCTGGAGCACTGGGCCAGCCACTCTTAAATACACTGGGGCCATGACCACTCTTAAATATCACCTGGGGCCCAGCCACTCTTAAATATCACCTGGGGCAAACCACTCTTAAATATCTACATAGAGACAGACCACTCTTAAATATCACTCTAGGGCCAGCCACTCTTAAATATCACCTGGGGCCAGCCACTCTTAAATATCACCTGGGGCCAGCCACTCTTAAATATCACCTGGGGGCCAGCCACTCTTAAATATCACCTGGGGCCAGCCACTCTTAAATATCACCTAAGGGGCCGGCCACTCTTAAATATCACCTGGGGCCAGCCACTCTTCTACAAATCACCCCTGGGCCAACCACTAGTATCACCTAGGGCAAGCCACTCTTAGAATATCACCTGGGGCCATTGCTCTAAGAAATATCACTGGGGCCGGCCACTCTTAAATATCACACCTGGGGCAAGCCACTCTTAAATATCACCTGGGGGCCCAGCCATCTTAAATATCACTGAGGCCCAGCCACTCTTAAATATCACCTGGGGCCAGCCACTCTTTAAATATCAACTGGGGCCAGCCACCTTAAATATCAGCAGGGGCCAGCCACTCTTAAATATCACCTAGGGCAAGCCACTCTTAAATATCACCTGAGGTAAGCCACTCTTAAATATCAACTGGGAGCCCAGCCACTCTTAAATATCACCTGGGGCCAGCCACTCTTAAATATCACCTCTGGGGGCCAGCCACTCTTAAATATCACCGCCAGCCATGCTCTTAAATATCACCTGGAGCCAGCCACTCTCAAATATCACCTGGGGCCAGCCACTCTTAAATATCACCTGAGGGCCATGCCCTCTTAGAAAATATCACCTGGGGCCAGCCACTCTTAACTATCACCCTGGGGCCAGCCACTCTTAAATATCACTGGGGCCCAGCCACTCTTAAATATCACCTGGGAGCCGACCACTCTTAAATATCACCTGGGAGCCAGCCACTCTTAAATATCACCTGGGGCCAGCCACTCTTACGTATCACCTGGGGCCAGCCACTCTTCGGCATCACCTGGGGCCCACCATATAAATATCACCTGGGGCCACCATTTAACCGTATCACCTGGGGCCAGCCACTCACCCAAATATCACCTGGGAGCCCAGCCACTCTTAAATATCTACCTGGGGATAGCCACTCTTAAATATCACCTGGGCCCAGCCACTCTTAAATATCACCTGGGACCAGCCACTCTTAAATATCACCTAGGGCCAGCCACTCTTAAATATCACCTGGGGCCAGCCACTCTTAAATATCTCACCTGGGGCCAGCCACTCTTAAATATCACCTGGAGCCAGCCACTCTTAAATATCACCTGGGAGCCAGCCACTCTGCACCATCACCTAGGGCCATGCCACTCTTAAATATCACCTGGGGCCAGCCACTCTTAAATATCACCTGGGGCCAGCCACCTTAAATATCTCACCTGGGGCCAGCCACTCTTCAAATATCACCTGGGGCCAGCCACTCTTAGCACAAATATCACTGGGGCCAGCCACTCTTACAAAGCTCACCTGGGGCAAGCCACTCCCCAAATATCACCCAGGGCCAGCCACTCTTAAATATCACCTGGGGCCCAGCACAGGCGAAACACAGACTAGCGAGGTGGCGCGTGGGGGGTGAGTCTTGCGTGCTAACTTGAGCTATACGTGCTAAAAGTCAACCTCAAAACATAAATGGAAAAACCTGTAGCACCTTCTGTTAGCTTGGTTTACTCACCACCGCACCAACAGAAAACACCTCCCATTGTACCCAACTTTAGAAACCTACATCGTCCGAACTATCGTCTGTTTACTGGCTTAGTAAGCAATGAAATATACAGTACCATTCTAAAAAGTTTGGACACACCTGCTCATTCAAGGGGTTTTCTTAGTGTTCATTTGTAACCGATTCAGGAAACTAGGCGTATGTCGCAAGTCACGACTTCACATGAGAGCCTTTTAGACAAAAAAAAAAAAATGTTTTTTTTTGGGGCAAATACCTTCTGGAACATGTGAACTTTCATGTGCCTTAATATCTCAAACTTGTAGTCTTACATATCCCCGAATAAAATTTGTTAAATTACGAGCCTAGTTGGTTTAGCTACGAGGGAAAAAAAAGTCAGCAACCTTCCGCTAGCAATGATTGGCTGAGAGGATAATAAGTGGGCTTCGTCATGCCGCAGAGATGAGTTTGGATTGGTCTGCTGGTGTTTAGCGTCTTGTATCTATAAAATTAGCTATAGATCTTATGCGTAAATAATCCTTTCTACTGCGAGATTTTTTTTACTAAAGATATAATGTTAGCCATTGAGAACTGCAAATATATTGTTGCTACTGCTCTCAATAACATTGCTGCCCTGAATTTGTCCAGGCGTATGACAAAGGTCAGTGGGAAAATGTAAGTGATGGACTATCTTTCTGCATGACGCTCGTGCCCATGCAATGCTGACTCTCTCTCACTCTGGAAATAACACATTTTTGAAATCAGTGGAACTTCTGCGGACCCGAACAAGCTGTGCAAACTAAACAAAGCGACACAGGATGTCTGATAAAAATGGAGTTGCAGATTTCCGATTAAGCTTTCATCACACTCAGGTAAAGTCTAGCTCCTGAATTCCCGAATATTATATGTTTCTAATGTTGTCCAGAAAAGTTGTTTTCATTCCAAGATTAAAACTTGCTGTTAGCTTTAGCCAGCTGGAGTTCGATGGCTGGCTTTCTAACTAACATTGAATAACTAACGAGTTTTGCTATGACAATCGGTTTGTATTGCTAGTAACGTTACTCTGTGGATCGGGATTATAGTTCATTTTTAGCTAGCTAACGTTTAGCACTCAAACAAAAAGACAAAGTTAAAGCTTGCTTTTTAAAAAAAAGATAAAGCTTCCTGTTAGCTACCAACGTTTAGCTGAGGTTAGGTGGCTGGCTTGCTGGTAACATTAACTAATGTGTGTGTAACGTTTTGTGATTTTGTTTTTTCTCAGAATGACATTTTAGCATAGCTAGTTGTGGCTTAATTCAGCTGGCTAACATTGAACTTGTTGGTTGGAACTTTATGGCTGGGCAATCGGTTTGTATTGTAGTGAAAGCTTGCTGTTAGTAACAGCGTGACATTAGAAGGCTGGTTGGTAGCTAACATTACCTGTATGAACTGGTGTGTAGTGGCGTTATCTCAGAATGCCATTTGGCATCTATTGTATAATAGTGCAAAAATATTTGTATCTAGAATTTGTCTTTCAGCATCAATCAGCAGAGAACACTCCTACTGGCTCCTAATCCGCAGTCGTCAAAAAGAGAGAAGCTGGCCCAAGCAAGCCAAAGGCAGCAGCCCAGTCATCTTCGCCACCATTTCTTTACCAGCTACGGAGTTGTGGAAACACGTGTGGACCTGATGTGTAAAGCTGCAAGTGGCCAAAACAAGAACAAGTTTGTGCTCTGGTATTTGTGCCTGGTGGACCATGCACAAGCTGCACTACAATCTGGACCTTCACTTCCTGATCACCGGACCGCTCCAAGTTTGCCCCCTGACTGGTGCTTCGTTCTCATCAAGCAGTGCTTCAGAAAGACCAGAGTGAACACTTATGTCTGATATTGCTGGTGGCTTGTGAGACTTTAGCACACTGTAACAGGGGTCCGCATCCCACAGCTGGTTGGACTGGAGGATGAGTACGGTGCTGGTGGAAAGCTATGGCTGGCAACAACACCTGACTCCAGTGCACTTCCAGGACTGCACAGGTCAAGCATTACCAGCACTTCAGGTAAAAAAAAATAATATTTTCATTGTATGAGGTTATTCCTCTTATCTAAACTTGGGAGGTGAATTGATGTTATTATGCAGAGGATTTGTAATGCTCTTGTCTATTTTATTTGTTATTTCCTGTTTTACAGTTTCGATGCTCTGGAGCCTGAGTGTTGTCGCCAAGGAGAGTTCGGACTGTCGGGACCGGAGTTTCAGCTGCAGAGCAACGCTGACATCCTTCCTCCTATAGACGGTCTGCTGTACAAGCACCACCTGGACTGGACACAGCGGAGACAAACTATATTTTGAGAAGATCAGGGAGTTTGTGACCCGAGTCATCAGCACTATCTGCAGATGAACTTGGTACCTTCAGGCGTTTTGGAAGTGCTTCAAAGGATGGACCAGATTTGTGGAGGTCTACAGAATTTTTGTTTCTGAGGTCTTGGCTGATTTCTTTTGATTTTCCCATGATGTCAAGCAAAGAGGCACTGAGTTTGAAGGTAGACCTTGAAATACAATTGTTGGAAAAATTGCTGTGTCATGCACAAAAGTAGATGTCCTAACCAACTTGCAAAAGCGACATTTTGTTAACAAGAGAGAAATTTGTAAGGGTGGTTGTATACAGTTGAAGTTGGAAGTTTACATACACTAAGTTGACTGTGCCCTTGTAAACAGCTTGAAGAATTCCAGAAAAATTATGTGTGTAGCTTTGAGAAGCTTCTTCATTGACCTCATCCCGTCAGTAGAGGATGCCTGGTTATTCTTTTAAAGTGACTTCCTCACCATCTTAAATAAAGCCCCTTTAGGGACTTTGTTGTCCTTGAAAGCCGTTTCATACCACAACTCTGAGTAATGTGATGCGTGTCCATTTGGAAGAGCCGATTTGCGACCAAGCTTTAGCTTCCT
The DNA here is from genome assembly GCF_905237065.1 of Salmo salar. Taxonomy (NCBI): domain Eukaryota; kingdom Metazoa; phylum Chordata; class Actinopteri; order Salmoniformes; family Salmonidae; genus Salmo; species Salmo salar. The sequence goes on along the minus strand of NC_059456.1, from coordinate 107,675,242 downwards.
GACTGATGTCTTGAGATATTGCTTCAATATATCCAGCATAATTTTCCGTCCTCATGTCCCACTCCCTATTTTGTGAAGTGCACCAGTCCCTCCTGCAGCAAAGCACCCCCACAACATGGTGTGCCACCCCCGCGCTTCACGGATGGGATGGTGTTCTTCGGCTTACCAAGCCTCCCCCCTTTTTCCTCCAAACATAACAGCTGGTCAGTATGGCCAAACAGTTCTATTTTTGTTTCATCCAGACCAGAGGACATTTCTCCAAAAACGATCTTTTCCCCATGTATGCGATTTGAAAACCATAGTCTGGCTTTTTGCTGGCGGTTTTGGGCAGTGGCTTCTTCCTTGCTGAAAGCGGCCTTTCAGGTTATATAGGACTCGTTTTACTGTGGATAGATACTTTTGTACCTGTTTCCTCCAGCATCTTCACGGGTCCTTTGCTTTTGTTCTGCAAGTTAATTTGTGCTTTTACGCACCAAAGTCGTTCGTCTCAGGAAACGAAGCATGTCTCCTTCCTGAGCAGTATGGCTGGCTAAACGTTCCCATGGTGTTTATACTTGCGTACTATTGTTTTACATTACAGATGAGCGTGGTACCTTCAACCAGGTGTTTGGAAATTGCTCCCAGTGGTGAACCAGACTTGTGGAGGTCTACAATTGTTTTCTGAGGTCTTGGCTGATTTATTTTGATTTCTCTCCATGATGTCTAAGCAAAGAGGCACTACGTTTGAAGAGTGGGCATTGAAATACATCCACAGGTACACCTCCAATTAACTCAAATTATGTCAATTAGCCAATCAGAAGCTTCTAAAAGCCATGACATCATTCTCTGTGATTGTCCAAGCTGTTTAAAGGCATAGTCAGCTTAGTGTATGTAAACTTCGACCCACTGGAATTGTGATACAGTGATTATAGTGAAATAATCTGTCTGTAAATAATTGTTGGAAAAATGACTTGTGTCATGCACAAAGTAGATGTCCTAACTGACTTGCCAAAACTATAGTTTGTTAACAAGAAATTTGTGGAGTGGTTGAAAAACAAGTTTTAATGATTTTAACATAAGTGTATGTAAACTTCCGACTTCAACTGTCTTTGCAAAGCATTTGGCCCAAGTTAAACAATTTAAAGGCAATGCTAGCAAATACTAATTGAGTGTGTGTAAACTTCTGACCCACTGGGAATGTGATGAAAGAAATAAAAGCTGAAATAAATCATTCTCTCTACTATTATTCTGAGATTTCACATTTTTAAAATAAAGTGGTGATACTAACTGACCTAAGACAGGGCATTTTTACTAGGATTAAAAAGTCAGGAATTGTGAAAAAGTGAGTTTAAATGTATTTGGCTGGCGTATGTAAACTTCGACTTCAACTGTAAATTATCAAGCATTTCACACATATTATCCAGATACTGACTGTTAGCACTTAGTGGTCTATGGCAGCTTCCACCAGAATGGGCTTTGAGTGAGGCAGATGAACCTGTAGCCATATTACTTCAACAGTATTTAACATAAGATCCTCTCTAATCTTTACAGGAATGTGATTCTGAATATAAAGAGCAACGCCTCCACCATTGGCATTTCTGTATTTTCTGTAAATGTTATAACCATGTATTGCTACCACTGTATAATCAAAGGTAATGTTAATATGAGATATTTTTTTTTTTTTACACTTTTCTGGGATACTTGATAGTTTTTATTGCTTTACTGGGAAGGTTAGCAGAAGTAGACATGCTCATGTTATTTATATTGGGGGCTGATGATTGCTGGTGAGCTGCACGGTGCAATTTCTACTTAGGGTACACTGCATAGTGGTAACAGCATAAATCTGGATTCTTAGACACATGATTGCTGCATACAATAATGTAGGATCAACAGTGGCATGCAGAGGCAGTTAGAGGGACTACATTTTAGTTGCTTATATTGTGTCTAACAACACCTGCGATGTTGTACATTTTGCTGCCTTTTCTAGCAGCTTCCAGTAATACAATGGTAGGGATTATCTGAGCTGGACTTGGATTATTGATAAAGTCATCGTCTCAACGGAGCCTTGAAGTGCATAGACAGAGAGAGGTCCAGGAGCCAAAAGTTCGGATGGACTCCGTCATTCCTGTAGAGCATCTTCTGTTTTCAGAAGGTGCTCAAATTTGGCATCTCTAAGTTATTCCAACAGAACTACTACAATATTTGTATTTAGTGTATTTGTGTAGCCTGCTGAATCTTTTCCACCGTGGTCCAACGATGGTACCGGACCTGAGGTATAGTCCGCTTTGGAGTCATTCAGTACTAGAATCATTTTTTTAAATCTATTTTCGGGAAGTTCTGAGCTAGCTCTCCTAGTAATAGTTTGACCCCATGGACTACGACAGCGATAGCATTAGAACGTCGGAAGCAACCTTGTAATGTCCTGTACTCGTGCTCCAGGATAGCACAAAGTTATTGCCCCAGGAAACATTACATTTACATTTTAGTCATTTAGCAGGCAGCTCTTATCCAGGCGACTTACAGTAGTGAATGCATACATTTCATACCATACATTTTTTTTCCTTTTTTTTTTTTCCTGTGCTGGTTCCCCATTAGAATCAAACCCACAACCCTAGCGTTGCAAACACCATGCTCTACCAACTGAGCCACAAGGAAGGCAGAAAACATGATGTTTCTTACCGTAGAACTGCGATGACAACAGCTGGGTACGTGACTGAGGAGATCCAGGTGTTCTTTCACCTCGGCCGGTTCGCAAACCCCTCGAAAGACCAAGGTGGTGGGGCCCGATGGACCCGAGCCAGCTGTAGTATTCATTGTGGATGATGAATGGGCCAGGGTTCTAGACAACCTCCACGGTCTAATGAGGGAGGCGCTGAAGGTCTGAACCCGGGGTAAAGCCACGGAGAAGGAGACAGAACAGAGGGCGGCGCGATACCTCGGATCTGATCTGTTTCTAGTCTGTGTCAGGTACAGGTTTAACATCTCCAAGGAGGCCCCGTTGGCTCAGAGGATCTCTGTCCAAAGTAACCCACATAAACTTCATCAAACTCCTCTGGACGTTTCTCAGCAAAAAAATGGGGAGAGGGAAACATGTTCTCTGTTCCTGACCAGCTGCTTCCTAGGTATCGGAGTGTCAATTGCTTGGAACCTCGCTTCCTTCAGCGGTCCTACAAACTAACTCTACCTTTGTGATTTTCAATGGAGAGGTCAACTCAGGATGGGTTAGCGAAATCAAGAATCACACAAATGTCTCAGCTTGATCGACTATAATTAGGGCCCTAACTCTGCATGTCTATGGGGTGTCCTCTACCACCGTAGGACTCTAACCCTAACTCTGCAGGTGTAGGATGTCCTCTGCCACCCGTAGGACTCCCAACCCTTACTCTGCATGTCTATGGGGTGTCCTCTACCACCCGTGGGACTCTAATCCTAACTCTGCATGTCTATGGGATGTCCTCTACCACCCGTAGGACTCTAACCCTAACTCTGCATGTCTATGGGATGTCCTCTACCACCCGTAGGACTCTAATCCTAACTCTGCATGTCTGCTACAGGATGTCCTTCCACCCGTGAGATAACCCTAACTCTCTGCATGTCTATGGGGTGTCCTCTACCACCCGTAGGACTCTTCATCCTCTCCATCAAAAATAGACTAACTCTACAGCTAGGTAACTCTGCAGTATAAGACTAACTCTACCAGTAGACTAACTCTACAGTATAGACTAACTCTGCAGTATGAATAACTCACGGTATAGACTAACTCTGCAGTACAGCTAACTCTAAGTATAGACTAACTCTACAGTATAGCAGTATAGACTAACTCTACAATATAGGAGCTAACTCTACAGTATAGACTAACTCTACAGTATAAGCAGCCTTAGACTAACTCTACAATATAGACTAACTCTACAGTATAGACTAACTCTGCAGTATAGACTAACTCTGCAATTATGAACTAACTCTACAGTATAGACTAACTCTACAGTATATAGCATTATAGACTAACTCTACAGTATAGACTAACTCTGCAGTACTAGACTAACTCTACAGTATAGACTAACTCCTGCAGTATAGCAGTATAGACTAACTCTACAGTATATAGACTAACTCTACAGTATAGACTAACTCCTACAGTATAGCAGTATAGACTAACTCTACAGTATAGCAGTATGGACTAACTCTACAGTATAGACTAACTCTACAGTACTTAGATAACTCTACAGTATAGACTAACTCTGCAATTAACAACTTGTTATAGACTAACTCTACAGTATAGACTAACTCTACAGTATAGACTAACTCTACAGTATAGCAGTATAGGCTAACTCTACAGTATAGCAGTATAGACTAACTCTGCAGTATAGACTAACTCTACAGTATAGACTAACTCTACAGTATAGACTAACTCTACAGTATAGACTAACTCTACAGTATAGACTAACTCTGCAGTATAGCAGTATAGACTAACTCTACAGTATAGACTAACTCTGCAGTATAGACTAACTCTACAAAGTATAGACTAACTCTACAGTATAGACTAACTCTGCAGTATAGCAGTATAGACTAACTCTACAGTATAGACTAACTCTGCAGTATAGCAGTATAGACTAACTCTGCAGTATAGCAGTATAGACTAACTCTGCAGTATAGACTAACTCTACAATATAGACTAACTCTGCAGTATAGACTAACTCTGCAGTATAGACTAACTCTACAGTATAGACTAACTCTACATTATAGACTAACTCTGCAGTATAGACTAACTCTACAGTAAAGACTAACTCTACAGTATAGACTAACTCTACAGTATAGCAGTATAGACTAACTCTGCAGTATAGACTAACTTTACAGTATAGACTAACTCTGCAGTATAGCAGTATAGACTAACTCTACAGTATAGACTAACTCTACAGTATAGCAGTATAGACTAACTCTACAGTATAGCAGTATAGACTAACTCTGCAGTATAGACTAACTCTGCAGTATAGACTAACTCTACAATATAGACTAACTCTGCAATATAGACTAACTCTGCAGTATAGCAGTATAGACTAACTCTACAGTATAGCAGTATAGACTAACTCTACAGTATAGCAGTATAGACTACTTTCTAAATATAGACTAACTCTACTATACAAGACTAGCTTTCTGCAATATAGACTAACTCTACAGTATAGCAGTATAGACTAACTCTACAGTATAGCAGTATAGACTAACTCTGCAGTATAGCAGTATAGACTAACCTACAAATACTAGACCCCAACTCCACGAAATGCATGAGCTAACTCTTGCAGTATAGACTAACTCCACAATATAGACTAACTCACTGGCTACATTCTTTCTACAGTATGAATATAACTCTGCAGTATACTTGTTATATTTAACTCTACAATATAGACTAATAACTCTGCAGTACCATTAACTCACAGTATAGACCCAACCCATTATAGACTAACTCTACAGTATATTATAGACTAACTCTGCAGGTAGCAGTATAAACTAACTCTACAGTATAGACTAACTCTACAATATAGACTAACTCTCTTGACTACTGCTTCCGAATTGGCATGTGAATGCTTTGATGTCGTAATGCTTTGCAATAGCGAGTAGATTCTCTTTTATACCCATTTATCTAGCATCTCCCATTTAGGGTGATCCACAAAATATTTCCAACTTAAAGTCCATGGCTTAATTTTATTAGCCTGTGTGTTTATGCAACTTTCAAAAGATTAGACCAATCGTATAACCCCTTTGGGTGGATGTCAGTGACAGAAACTCTACCACAAAAGCTTATTTTGAACAGTCAAATATCTTTGGACAGCAGAGCTTCAGAGTAGGTGATTAGAGCATTACCATACGTGGCGAACAAGATCCCGGAATGAGCCCTCATTTTGCTATGTTGTTTTGTAAGAAAACCAAAAAATGTCAGCTGTAGTTCCTTCAACATTAGCCTCATCCAAGTCCAAGGACAGCTTTGGTTTTAGTAATTTATTGCCACCGTTGTAACTGCTAAACTGCTTGCTGACTGGGCTGCATATTTGTAGCAGGTTTACTAACCGTTAATTCTAGTAGCTTTACTATATGTACCAAAAGGTAATAGCAGGCCTGTTAGTGGATTGGCTATTTCAGCCACACCCGTTGCTGACAGGTGTGTTAAATCAAGGACACCGCCATGCAATCTCCATAGACAAGCATTGGCGGTAGGCATTACACAGAAGAGCTCAGTGATATTCAGCATGGCACCATCATAGGATGCCGCCTTTCCAGCAAGTCAGTTTGACTAAAATTTTTATTTCTGCTAATCTGCCTGCCCAAGCTGCATAGTGCAAACTGTAAAGTCTGGTGGAGGAGGAATAATGGTCTGGGGCTGTTTCATGGTTCGGGCCCCTTGGTTTCAGTGAAAGGGAAATCTTAACGCTACAACATACAATAAGTGATTCATGCAAACAACTTTGTGGCAACAGTTTGAGGAAGGCCCTTTCCTGTTTAGCATGACAATGCCCCTGTGCACAAAGTAGAGTCCATACAAAAATGGTTTGTCAAGATTGGTGTGGAAGAACTTGACTGGCCTGCACAGAGCCCTGACCTCAGCCCCATCGAACACCTTTGGGATGAATTGGAGCGCAGACTGCGAGCCAGGACTAATTCTTAACATCCGTGCCCAACCTCACTAATGCTCTTGTGGCTGATTGACAATCCCCCGCAACAATGTTCAACATCTGAGTGAAGCCTTCCCAGAAGAGTGGAGGCTGTTACTTAGCAGCAAGGGGGGGGACCAACTCCATATTAATGCCTTCCCAGAAGAGTGGAGGCTGTTACTTCGCTAGGGATTGCTCCATATTAATGACTTCCCAGAAGAGTGGAGGCTGTTATAGCAGCAAAGGGGGACCAACTCCGTATTAATGACTTCCCAGAAAAGTGGAGGCTGTTATAGCAGCAAGGTAGAGGACCAACTCCATATTAATGACTTCCCTGAAGAGTAAGGCTGTTATAGCAGCAAGGGGGACCAACTCCATATTAATGCCTTCCCAGAAGAGTGGAGGCTGTTATAGCAACAAGGGGACCAACTCCATATTAATGACTTCCCAGAAGAGTGGAGGCTGTTATAGCAGCAAGGGGACCAACTCCATGTTAAAGCCCATGATTTTGGAATGAGATGTTCGACAAACAGGTGTCCATACTTTTGGTCATGTTGTGTACATTGACTATAGCGTTTAATATAAAATTTGTGTGATGTAGGCTGTAATGGCGGTTGGCGGGTATAAAGAAATGGGCCCGTGTGGCTCAATTGGTAGAGCATGGCATTGTTTGCAACGCCAGGTTGTGAGTTCATTTCCCACAGGGGGCCAATGCAGGAGGAAAATGTATGAAATGTATGCATTCACTACTGTAAGTCGCTCTGGATAAGGCGTCTGCTAAATGACTCAAAGGGAGCTGTTGTTTTGTGAAGTCCACAAGGGAAGGGTAAAGATGAGCGGAAAGAGAGTGTGCGTAGGCGAGAAGGAATTTATACAGCAGGCAAGTGATCATGCTGTTTGTGCGTAGCTGCTCGTTCTGTGTTCGCGTGTAATCAAGGGAATTGTAATTAATTCCGCCGATTCTGTTGGAAAACACACATCAAAGCGGAGCAAAGCGGGGATAAACATACATGGGTTGTCCAATTAAAAACTCTCTTTTGCAACTGTTGGGACTTATGATTCCACCTGGATCAGCCAGATGCAAGCCAGAGTTTGCAAAGAGGCGTATTGAATGTGTCACTGTCACCTTGTCGCGATTACTCCAGCTTGTCTCTCGACCTGTGTGCACCTACTGTGCGTCCTGACCAGTAAAAAGGGGTTGTTGTTATTGTAGTTTGGTCAGGGGAGGAGGCGCGGCAGGGGTGTTTGTTTTAATAATAGTTCGGGTGTTTTTGGTTTATGTTCTACATTTTCTATTTCTATGTGTTTATCTAGTTTTTCTATTTCTATGTTGCCTCTAATTGGAGGCCATATTTGAATTAGGGTTTGTTTTAAATCGTTTGTTTTGTTGTTTAGTGTTTTCCTTCAATTAATAAATAAGAAGATGATCAATATATCCGCCGCATTTTGGTCCCCCTCCTTGACGACCGCTCGTTATAAACTGTCATTCATAGGCTAGGTTGTAGCAACCTCATGATGGGTATGAGGAAAATTAGGGTTAAACCCATCTTTATTACATTGAACTGGGTGAATATGAAGGACAGTATCCTAAACCCATCACTGTTACATTAGACTGGGTGAGACTGATATCCCAAACCCATCGCTGTTACATTGAACTGGGTGAAGGACAGTAACCTAAACCCATCACTGTTACGTGAACTGGGTGAAGGACAGTATCCTAAACCTGTCTTCATTACATTGGAACTGGGTGAAGAAGGACAGTATCCTGACCCATCACTGTTACATTGAACTGGGTGAAGGACAGTATCATAAACCCATCCTGTTACATTGAACTGGGTGAATATGCAGAGACAGTGTTCTAAACCCATCACTGTTACATTGAACTTGGTGAAGGACAGTAACCTAAACCCATCACTGTTACATTGAACTGGGTGAATACAGTATCCTAAACCCATCACTGTTACATTGAACTGGGTGAATATGAAGGACAGTATCCTAAACCCATTACTGTTACATTGAACTGGGTGAATGACAGTAACCTAAACCCATCACTGCCCCATTGAACTGGGTGAAGGACCAGTATTCTAAACCCATCACTGTTACATTGAACTGGAGTGAAGGACAGTATCCTAAACCCATCACTGTTACATTGAACTGGGTGAAGGACAGTATCCTAAACCCATCACTGTTACATTGAACTTGGTGAAGGACCAGTATCCTAAACCCATCCTGTTACACATTGAACTGGGTGAAGAGACAGTATCCTAAACCCATCACTGTTACATTGAACTGGGTGAAGGACAGTATCCTAAACCCATCACTGTTACATTGAACTGGGTGAGGACAGTATCCTAAACCCATCACTGTTACATTGAACTGGGTGAAGGACAGTGTCCTAAACCCATCACTGTTACATTGAACTGAGTGAATATGAAGGACAATAACCTAAACCCATCACTGTTACACATTGAACTGGGTGAAGGACAGTATCCTAAACCCATCACTGTTACATTGAACTGGGTGAGACAGTATCCTAAACCCATCACTGTTACATTGAACTGGGTGAGAGGACAGTATCTAAACCCATCACTGTTACATTGAACTGGGTGAAGGACAGTATCCTAAACCCATCACTTGTTACATTGAACTGGGTGAAGGACAGTATCCTAAACCCATCACTGTTACATTGAACTGGGTGAATATGAAGGACGTGGCCTAAACCCATCACTGTTACATTGAACTGGGTGAAGGACAGTATCCTAAACCCATCACTGTTACATTGAACTGGGTAGATGACAGTATCCCTAAACCCATCACTGTTACATTAATTGCAGGTGAGAATATGAGGACAGTATCCTAAACCCATCACTGTTACATTGAACTGGGTGAAGGACAGTATCCTAAACCCATCACTGTTACATTGAGACGGGTGAAGGACGATATCCCTAAACCCATCACTGTTACATTGAACTGGGTGAATGACAGTATCCTAAACCCATCACTGTTACATTGAACTGGGTGAAGGACAGTATTCTAAACCCATCACTGTTACATTGAACTGGAGTGAATATGAAGAGACAGTATCCTATTATCACTGTTACATTGAACTGGGTGAAGGACAGTATCCTAAACCCATCACTGTTACATTGAACTGGGTGAATGGAATATGAATGACAGTCATCCAATATGTTGTAATAGAAATAAGGCCATTCTCATTACAATATTATTTCATCCTCCCTTATCTTAAACAGCACCAACCGCCACTGGTGAAGGCCAGTGACAAAGCATCTCAAATTAATACATTGTTTAATTCAGGCTGTAACACAACAAAATGTGCGACAAAGTCAAGGGGGTGAATACTTTTTGCAGGCGCTTTGTGTACACACACACACACACACACACACACACACACACACACACACACACACACACACACACACACACACACACACACACACACACACATACACACAGAAAGGGAACATGACTGCCCTTGTGATCTATGGTTTCCCAGAGAAACAGATAAGGCTAGATTCTCCATAGTTTTTTAGTCCAGGACTTTAATCTATGGCCCATACTGTTACAGTTGAAATAGGTTTTGGGCTTGATTTTTTAAATGATTTATTTTCTTCTCTCAATCCCCCATCCCCTCACTCTCTCACCCCTCTCTGTCCCACTCTCTCCCTCCTCTCTCCCCCTTTCTCGCTCTCCCCCCTCGCTCTCTCTCCCCTTCCCCCTCACTCCACCCCTCCCATTCCCTCTCTCTCCCCTCCCTCTCCCTCTCCCCCTCCCTCCCTCTCTCTCCCCTGGCTCTCTCTCCCCCTCGCTCTCTCTCCCTTGCCTCCTCCCCTCGCTTCCCCCTCCCCTCCCTCTCTCTTCCCTCCCCTCTCTCTCCCCTTTCCTCCTCCCCCTTGTCCTCCTCCCTCTCTCTCCCCTCCCCCTCCTCCCCCCTCTCTCCCCTTTCCTCCTCCCCTCGGCTCCTCCCCTCCCTCTCTCTTCCTCCCTCTCCTCCTCTCCCCTCTCTCTCCCCTTTCCTCCTCCCCCCCTCAGCTCCTCCCCTCCCTCTCTCTCCCCTTCCCCTCACTCCCCTGGAGGGAGATAGGGAGAGAAAATGAGGTGGAGAGGAGTTAGGGAGGGAGATAGGGGGAGAGAGAAAAGAGGTTGGAAGGAGATAGGGGAGAGAGTAGAGGTTGGAGGGAGATAGAGAGTGGGGAGGGTGGAGAGGGTTAGGGAGGAGATGGGGGAGAGAGTAGAGGAGATAGAGGGGTTGAGGGAGAAGAGAGAGTAGGGTTGGAGGGAGATAGGGAAGGAGATAGGGGGGAGAGGTAGAGGTTGGAGGAGATAGGGGAGGGAGTAGAGGGTGGGAGAGGGAGTGGGGGGAGGGAGATAAGGGGAGAGAGTAGAGGTTGGAGGGAGATAGGGAGAGAGTGAGGTTGGAGGAGATAGGGGGGGAGAGAGAAAGGGGTTGGAGGAGATAGGGAGAGGTAGAGATGGGGGAGATGGGGAGATAGTAGAGGGTGGAAGGGAAATGGGGAGAGAGAAAGGGGGTGGAAGGAGATAGGGAGGAGATGAGGAGAGTAGGAGAGGTGGAAGGAGATAGGGAAGAGAGAAGAGGGTGGAGGGAAATAGGGAGAGGTAGAGGGTGGAGGGAGATGAGGGGGAGAGAGTAGAGGGTGGAGGGGAGATAAGGGGAGAGAGAAGAGGGTGGAGGAGGGAGATAAGGAGAGGGAGATGGGGGGAAAGTGAGGTGGAGGGAGATAGGGGAAGAGAGAAGAGGGTGGAGGAGATAGGGAGAGAGTAGAAGGTGGAGGAGGGGAGATAGGAGGAGAGAGTAGAGGGTGGAGGGGAGATAAGGGGAGAGATAGGGGAGTAGAGGTGGAGTGGAGATAGATAGGGGAGAGGTAGAGGGTGGAGGAGATAGGGAAGAGAAAGAGAGGTTGGAGAGGGGAGATAGAGAGGGAGATAGGGGAGAGGAAGTGAGGTTGGAGGGAGATAGGGGGAGAGAGTAAAGGGTGGAGAGACTAGGGGGGGTGGAGGAGATAGGGAGAAAAAGTGGGGGTGGAGAGGAGTTGGGGAGGAGATAGGGGAGAGAGAAAGAGGTTGGAGGAATGGGGGGAGAGAGTGAGGTTGGATGAATGAGGGAGGAAAGTGGGGGAGGGTGGGAGAGGAGTTGGGAGGGAGATGGGGGAGAGGGTAGAGGGAGATAGAGGAGTTGGGGGAGAGAGAAATGAGGTTGGAGGGAGATAGGGAGGGATGGGGGAGAGAGTAGAGGTTGGAGAATGGGGGAGGATGAGGGTGGAAAGGAGTTAGGGAGGAGATAGGGGAGGAGAGGAAGTGGGGACGGAGATAGGGGGAGAGAGAGTGAAGTTGGAGGAGATAGGGAGAGAAGGGGTTGGAGGAGATAGGAAAGTAGAGGTGGAGATGGGGAGAGAGTAGGGGTTGGAGGGAAATTAGGGGAGGGAGATGGGGAGAAAGTAGGGTTGGAAGGAGATAGGGAGGAGATGGGGGGGAAAGTGAGGTTGGAGGGAGATGGGGAGGGAGATAGGGGAGAGAGTAAGAGGTTGGAGGGAGATAGGGAGAGGTAGAGGGTGGAGAGGTGTTAGGGAGGGAGATAGGGGAGAGGAGCGAGGGTTGGAGGGAGATAGGGGAGAGAGAGTTGGGGTTGGAGGGAGATAGGGGAGGAGGTAGGGTTGGAGGAGATAGGGGAGAGAGAAAAGAGGTGGAGGAGAGGAAGTGAGATGGAGGGAGATAGGGAGAGAGTAGAGGTTGGAGGGAGATAGGGGGGAGAGAGTAGAGGGTGGAGGGAGATAGGGAGGGGAGATAGGGGAGAGAGTAGAGGTTGGAGGAGATAGGGAGGGAGATAGGGAGGAGAGGAAGTAGAGGTTGGAGGTGGGAAGGGTAAGTTGGAGGAGGGAGATGAGGAGAGAGTTGAGATTGGAGGGAGATGGGGGGAAGTGAGGTTGGAGGGAGATAGGGGAGAGAGTAGAGGGGTGGAGGAGATAGGGGAGAGGAAGTAAGGGTGGAGAGGGAGATAAGGGAGAGAGTAGAGGTTGGGAGGAGATAGAGGGAGAGGAAAGTGGGGGGTGGAGGGGATAGGGAGGGAGATAGGGGGAGAGAGAAGAGGGTTGGAGGGTAGGGGAGAGAGAAGAGGTTTGGAGGGAGATAAGGGAAGAGAATGAGGGTGGAGGGAGATAGAGATAGGGGAGAGAGTAGAGGTTTGGGAGGAATGGGGGGAGGGTGGAGAGGGGTTGGGGGAGGTGAGGGAAAGTGAAGAGGGAGATAGAGGGTTGGGGAGGAGATAGGAGGGAGAAGAGGTTGGAGGGAGATAGGGGAGAGAGAGAAGAGGTTGGAGATGGGAAGAGAAAATTTGGAGGGAGAGGGGAAAAGTAGAGGTTGGAGGAGATAGGGAGAGAGTAGAGGGGGTGGAGGGAGATAGGGAGGGAGATAGGGGGAGAGAGGAGGGGTTGGAAGGAGATGAGGGGAGAGAGTAGAGGGTGGAAGGAGATAGGGAGGGAGATAGGGGAGAGAGAAGAGGTTGGAGGGAGATGAGGGAGAGTAGAGGGGTGGAGAGGAGATAGGGAGGGGAGATAGGAGGGAGAGAGAAAGGGTTGGAGGAGGGAGATAGGGGGAGAGGAAAGTTGGGGGTGGAAGGAGATAGGGGAGAGAGGAGAGGCCAAGAGGTTGGAGGGAGATAGGGGAGAGAGTAGAAGGTGGAGGGAGATAGGGAGGAGACGGGGGGAGAGAGTAGAGGTTGGAGGAGATACTGGTGGAGGTGGGAGGTGGAGAGGAGTTAGGGAGGGAGATAGGGGAGAGAGTAGAGGAGATAGAGGGTTAGGGGAGACGAGAGTGAGGGTTGGAGGGAGATAAGGGAGAGAGAAGAGGTTGGAGGAGATAGGGGAGAGAGTTGAGGTTGGAGGAAGTTGGGGGGAGAGAGTGAGGGGGTGGAGGGAGATGGAGGGAGAGAGTTGGGGGTGGAGGGAGATGAGGAGGGAGATGGGAAAGTGAGGGAGATAGAGGTTGGGGAGAGAGAAGAGGTTGGAGGGAGATAGGGGAAGAGAGAAGAGGTTGGAGGAGAGGGGGGAGAGAGTAGGGGTTGGAGGGAGGTGGGGGGAGAGAGAAGAGGTTGGAGGGAGATAGGGGGAGGGGGTTGGAAGGAGATAGGGGAGAGAATAGAGGGTGGAGGAGATAGGAGGAGATAGGGGAGAAAGTAGGGTTGGAGGAGATAGGGGGAGGGGGTGGAGAGGAGTTTGGGAGGAGATGGAGGAGAGAGTAGGGGGAGATAGAGGGTTAGGAGGGAAGGTTGGGGAGAGGGAGGTTGGAGGGAGGTGGGGGAGAGAGAGAAGAGGTTGGGAGGGAGATAGGGGAAGAGAGAGAAGAGGTTGGGAGGGGGAGAGTAGAGGTTGGAGGAGGGGAGATAGGGGGGAGAAAGTAGGGGGCAGAGGGGAATGGGGGGAGGAGATAGGGGAGAGAAGAGGTTGGAGGGAGATAGGGGAAAAGTAGAGGTGGAGGGAGATAGGGAGGGAGATAGGGGGGAGAGAGAGAGAAGGGGGTTGGAGGGAGATAGGGGAGAGAGTGAGGGGGTGGAAGGAGATGAGGGGAGAGTAGAGGTTGGAGGAGACAGGGGAGAGAAGAGGTAGAGGGTGGAGAATGGGGAGGAGATAGGGGAGAGAGTGGGGATTGGAGGGAGATAGGTGGAGAGTGGGGGAGGGTGGAAAGGGGTAGGGAGGATAGGGGAGAGAGTAGAGGGAGATAGAGGAGTTGGGGAGACAGTAGAGGTTGGAGGGAGATGGGGAGAGAGGGTTGGAGGAGATGGGAAAGTGGAGGGTTGGAGGAAATTGGGGAGAAAGTAGAGGGTGGGAGGGAGATAGGGAGAGAGTAGAGGGGTGGAGGGAGATAGGGAGGTGGGAAAGTAGAGGGAGATAGAGGAGTTAGGGGGAGAGAGAGAAGGGTTGGAGGAGACGGGGAAGAGAGAGAGAGGGGTTGGAGGGAGAGGAGGAGAGTAGAGTTGGAGGGAGATAGGGGAGAGAGAGTAGAGGGGTGGGGAGGGAGATAGGGAGGAGATGAGGGGAGAGAGAAGAGGTTGGAGGGAGATAGGGAGAGAGTAAGGGTGGAGGGAGATAGGGAGGGAGATGGGAGAGAGAAGAAGTTGGAGGGAGATAGGGGGAGAGAGTGGGGGGGTGGGAGGGAGATAAGGGAGAGAGTAGAGGTTGGAGAGGAGTTAGGGAGGGAGATAGGGGAGAGAGAAGAGGTTGGAGGGAGATGGGGGGGGAGAGTAGGGGTTGGAGGGAGATAAGGGGAGAGTTGGGGAGGGTGGAGAGGGGTTAGGGAGGGAGATGGGGGGAGAGAGTAGAGGGAGATTGGGGGGTTGGAGGAGAGAGTGAGGTTGGAGGGAGATAGGGAGGAGATGGGAGAGGGTAGAGGTTGGAGGAGATAGGGGAGGGTAAGGGTGGAAAGGAGTTAGGGAGGAGATAGGGGAGAGAGTAGAGGTTGGAGGAAGTAGGGAGAGAGTAGAAGTTTGGAGGAGAATGGGGGAGAGAGGGTTGGAGGAGATAGGGGAGAAAGTGAGGGTGCAGAGGAGATAGGGAGATAGTAGAGGTGGGGAGATAGGGGGAGAGAGAAGAGGGTGGAGGGAGATAGGAAGAGATAGGGAGAGTAGAGGGTGGAGGGAGATAGGGAAGAGAGAGAAGAGGGGGTGGAGGGAGATAGGGGAGAAAGTAGAGGGTGGAGGGAAATTGGGGAGAGTAGAGGGTGGAGGAGATAAGGGGAGAGAGAAGAGGGTGGAGGGAGATAGGGGAGGGAGATAGGGAGAGAGTAGAGGGTGGAGGGAGATGAGGGAGAGAGAGAAGAGATTTGGAAGAGGGAGATAGGGGAGAGGAAGTTGAGGGTGGAGAATGGGGAGAGAGTAGAGGGGTGGGGAGGAGATGGGGGGAGAATGGGGGGGAGAAAGTAAGGGTGGAGTTGAGATAGATAGGGGAGAGAGAGTTGAAGGTGGAAGGAGATAGGGGAAGAAGGGTTGGAGGGAGATAGGGAGAGATAAGGGGAGAGTAGGGGTTGAGAGGGAGATAGGGGAAGGTAAAGGGTGGAGGGAGATAGGGAAGGTGGAGGGAAGGAGAAAGTTGGGGTGGAGAGGGGAGTTGGGAGGCGAGGAGAGAGAAAGGGGTTGGAGGAGATAGGGAGAGAGTGAGGTTGGAGGAGATAGGGGAGAGTGGGGAGGGTGGAGAGGGAGTTAGGGAGAGAGATGGGGGGAGAGAAGTTGAGGGAGAACAGGAGTTGGGGGAGAGAGTAGAGGTTGGAGGAGATAGGGGGGAGATAAGGGAGAGAGATGGGGGTTGGAGGGAGATGGGGGAAGGGTAGAGGGTGGGAGAAAGAAGGAGTTGCAGGGAGGAGATGGGGGGAGAGAGTAGAGGTTGGGAGATAGAGAGAAGTGAGGTTGGAGGAGATGGAAGGGATTGGAGGCGGGGAAAGTAGAGAGGTGGAGAGAGAGAGTAGAGGTTGGAGGGAGATAGGGAGGAGGAGATGGGGGGAGAGAGAAGAGGTTGGAGAATAGGGGGAGAGAGAAGTGAGGGTGGAGGGAGATAGGGAGAATAGGGAGAGAGAAAAGAGGTTGAGAGAGATAGGGGAAGGGTAGAAGGTGGAGGGAGATGGGTAGAGGTTGGAGGGAGATGAGGGAAAGTAGAATTGGAGGAGATAGGAGGAGATGAGGGGAGAGAGTGGGGTTTGGAGGAGATGGGTGGAGAGTGGGGGGAGGGTGGAGAGGGTTAGGGAGGAGATAGGGAGAAAGGCTGAGGAAGTGAGGAGTTGGGGGAGACAGTGGGGGTTGGAGAGGGAGATAAGGGGAGAGAGAAGAAGTTGGGAGGGGAGATGGGGAGAGAGTAGAGGTTGGAGGGAGATGGAGGGAGGCTAGAGGGTGGGAGGGAGATAGGGGAGAGAGTAGAGGGTGGAGGGAGATAGGGAGGGACGGAGGAGAGTAGAGGAGATAGAGGAGTTAGGGGAGAGAGAAGAGGTTGGAGGGAGATGGAGAGAAGGGACCAGGAGGAGAGGGAGAGAAAGTGGGGTTGGAGGAGATAAGGGAGAGAGTGGGGGGGGGGTGGAGGGGGAGATAGGGAGGGAGATGGGGGGAGAGGAGAGGTTGGAGGAGACAGGGGAGAGGGTAGAGGTGGAGGAGATAAGGAGGGAGATAGGGGGAGAGAGAAAGAGGTTGGAGAGATAAGGGGAGAGAGTGGGGGGTGGAGGGATAGGGAGAGAGAGTAGAGGGTGGAGAGGGGGTTAGGGAGGGAGATGGGGGGAGGGGGTTGAGGAGGGAGATAGGGGAGTGTAGGGGTTGGAGGGAGATAGAGAAGTGGGGGAGGGTGAGAGGAGTTAGGGGGAGGAGATGGGGAGAGAAGTAGAGGAGATAGAGGAGTTGGGGGAGAGAGTGGGGTTCGGAGAGAAATGAGGAGAATGGGGGAGAGAGTTGGGGTTGGAGAGGGAGATAGGGGAGGGAGTAAGGGTGGAAAGGGAGTTGAGGAGAATAGGGAGAGAGTAAAGTTGGAGGGAGATAGGGGAGAGAGCTGGGGTTGGAGGGAGATGGGGGAGAGAAGGGGTTGGAGGGGAGATAGGGGAGAGAGTAGAGGTGGAGGGAGATGAGGAGATGGTAGAGATTGGAGGAGATAGGGGAGAGAAGAGGGCTGGAGGAGATAGGGAGAGAGATGAGGAAAAGTAAGAGGGTGGAGGGAGATAGGGGAAGAGAGAAAAGGGTGGAGGGAGATGGAGGAGAGAGTGGAGGGTGGAGGGGATGAGGAGAGAGTGTAGGGGGTGGAGGAATGGGGGGAGGGGGGTGGAGGAGATAGGGAGAGAATGGGAAGAGTGAGAGGGTGGGAGAATGGGGAAGAGAAAAGAGGGTGGAGGGATAGGGAAAGTGAGAGGAGGGAGATAGGGGAGAGAGTGAGGGTGGAGGGAGATAGGAAGATAGGGGAAAGTAGGGGTGGGGTGGAGATAGGTAGGGGAAAGTAGAGGGTGGAGAGGGAGATAGGGAGAAAAAGAAGAGGAGTTGGAGGGGGAGATAGGGAGAGGGGAGATGGGGGGAGAGAGTAGAGGTTTGGAGAGGGAGATAGGGGGAGAGAGTAAAGGTGGAGGGAGATAAGAGGGTGGAGGGAGATAGGGAGAGAGAGAGGGTGGAGAGAGGGTTAGGGAGGGGAGATAGGGGGAGAGAGAAGGGGTTGGAGGGAGATAGGGGGAGAGAGTAGAGGTTGGAGGGAGATGGGGGAGAGTGGGGGGAGGGTGGAGAGGGGGTTGGGGAGGGAGATGGGGGAGAAAGTAGGGGGAGATAGAGGAGTTGGGGGGAGAGAAGTAGGGGTTGGAGGGGGAGATAGGGAGGGAGTGGGGGAGAGAGTGAGGTTGGAGGAGATAGGGGAGGAGTAGAGGGTGGAGAGGTTAGGGAGGAGATAGGGGGAAAGGGTTGGAGGGAGATGGGGGGAAGAGAAGGGGTGGGAGGGGAGATGTGGGGAGAGAGAGGGTTGGAGGGAGATAGGGGGAGAGAGTAGGGAGGGGTGGAGGGGAGATAGGGAGAGAGTAGAGGGTTGGAGGGAGATAGGGAGGGAGATGGGGGAGAGGTAGAGGTTGGAGAGGGGAGATAGGGAGGGAGATGGGGGAGAGAGTAGAGGTTGGAGGGAGATAGAAGGGAGAGGAGAGAGTGAGGTTGAGGAGATAGAGGAGAGAGTAGAGGGTGGAGAGGGGTTAGGGAGGGAGATAGGGGAGAGAGTAGAGGTTGGAGGGAGATAAGGGGAGAGAGTAGAGGTTGGAGGGAGATGGGGGGGAGAGAGTAGAGAGGTTGGAGGGGAGATAGGGGGGGGGAGAGAGAAAAGGTTGGGGGGAGATGGGGGAGAGAGTAGAGGTGGAGGGAGAGTAGGGGAGAGAGTAGAGGTTGGAGGGTGGAGATAGGGAGAGAGTAGAGGTTGGAGGGAGATAGGGGAGAGAGTAGAGGGTGGAGGGAGATAGGGAGGGAGATAGGGGGAGAGAGTAGAGGGTTGGGAGAGAGATAGGGAGGAAGATAGGGGGGAGGAGTGGAGGTTGGAGGGAGATGTAGGGGGAGAGAGTGCGGGTGGAGGAGAGAGGGGTTGGAGGAGATAGGGGAGAGAGTAGAGGGTGGAGGGAGATAGGGGAGAGAGTAAAGGGTGGAGGGAGATAGGGGAGAGAGTAGAGGTTGGAGGGAGATAGGGGAGAGGGAGTAGGGAGGTGGAGGGAGGGGAGGGAGATAGGGGGGAGAGAAGAGGTTGGAGGGAGATAGGGGAGAGAGAAGAGGTTGAGGGAGATGGGAGAGATGAGGGTGGAGGGAGAGGAGAGAGGGGGAGAGAGTGGAGGTTGGGAGGAGGGTGGAGGAGAGAGGGGGGAGGAGATAGGGAGAGAGTGAAGGGGGAGATAGGAGGAGTTAGGGAGGGAGATAGGGGGGAGAGAGAAGAGGTTGGAGGGAGATGGGGAGAGAGAAGAGGTTGGAGGAGAGAAAGGAGGAGGGAGAGGTTGGAGGGAGAGGGGGAGAGAGTAGAGGTTGGAGTGGAGAGAGGGGGAGAGGGTGGAGGGTGGAGAGAGAGGGAGGGAGATAGGGGGAGAGAGAAGAGGTTGTGAGGGAGAGGGGGGGGGAGAGAGTAGAGGTGGAGGGAGATAGGGAGGGAGATAGGGGGAGAGAGAAGAGGTTGGAGGGAGATGGAGAGAGTAGAGGGTAGAGGGAGATAGGGAGGGAGATAGGGGAGAGAGAAGAGGGTTGAGGGAGATAGGGGAGAGAGTAGAGGGTGGAGGGAGATAGGGGAGAGAGTAGAGGTTGGAGGGGAGATAGGGGGAGAGAGTAGAGGGTGGAGGGAGATAGGAGGGAGATAGGGGAGAGAGTAGAGGTTGGTTGGAGGAGATAGGTGGAGAGTGGGGGAGGGTGGAGAGAGGAGTTGGGGAGGGAGAATAGGGAGAGAGTAGAGGAGATAGAGGAGTTAGGGGGAGACGGAGTAGAGGTTGGAGGGAGATAGGGGGAGAAGAGGTGACAGGTTGGAGGGGATAGGGGAGAGAGTAGAGGTTGGAGGGAGATAGGGGTGAGAGTAGAGGGTGGAGGGAGAGTAGGGGAGAGAGTAGAGGGTGGAGGGAGATAGGGGAGGAGATAGGGGAGAGGTGAGGGAGATAGAGGAGTTGGGGAGAGAGAAGAGGTTGGAGGGAGATAGGGGAAGAGAGAAGAGGTTGGAGGGAGAGGGGAGAGAGTAGAGGTTGGAGGGAGATAGGGGGAGAGAGAAGAGGTTGGGAGGAGTAGGTGGTGAGAGAAGAGGTTTGGAAGGTAGGGGGAGAGAATAGAGGGTGGAGGGAGATAGGAGGGAGATAGGGGAGAGGAGTAGAGGTTGGAGGGAGATAGGGGGGAGGGTGGAGAGGAGTTGAGGAGGGAGATAGGGGAGAGAGTAGAGGGAGATAGAGGGTTAGGGAGGGAGATAGGGGGAGAGAGAAGAGGTTGGAGGGAGATAGGGGGAGAGAGAAGAGGTTGGAGGGAGATAGGGGAAGAGAGAAGAGGTTGGAGGAGTTGGGGAGAGAGTGAGGTTGGAGGGAGATAGGGGGAGAGAGTAGAGGGTGGAGGGAGATAGGGAGGGAGATAGGGGGAGAGAGAAGAGGTTGGAGGGAGATAGGGGAGAGAGAGGGTGTGGAGGGAGATAGGGAGAGAGTAGGAGGTTGGAGGAGATAGGGGAGAGGAGGGTGGAGGGAGTAGGGAGGGAGAGAGGGGAGAGAGTAGAGGTTGGAGGAGATAGGGTGGAGAGTGGGGGAGGTGGAGGGGGAGTTAGGGAGGAGATAGGGGAGAGAGTGAGAGGGAGATAGGAGTTAGGGGAGACAGTAGAGGTTGGAGGGAGATAGGGGGGAGAGAGAAGAGGTTGGAGGAGATAGGGGAGAGAGTAGAGGTTGGAGGAGATAGGGGAGAGAGTAGAGGTGAGGGAGATGGGGGAGAGTAGAGGGGTGGAGGTGGGAGATAGGGAAGGAGATAGGGGAGAGAGTGAGGGAGAGTAGAGAGTTAGGGGTAGAGAGAGAAAGGTTGGAGGGAGAGTAGGGGAAGAGAGAAGAGGTTGGAGGGAGAGGGGAGAGAGTAGAGGTTGGAGGGAGATAGGGGAGAGAGTAGAGGGTGGAGGGAGATAGGGAAGATAGGGGAGAGAGAAGAGATTTGGAGGGAGATAGGGGGAGAGAGTAGAGGGGGTGGAGGGAGATAGGGAGGGAGATAGGGGGAGAGAGAAGAGGTTGGAGGAGATAGGGGAGAGAGTAGAGGGTGGAGGGATAGGGAGGAGATAGGGGGGAGAGGGGGAGGTTGGAGGGAGGAGGGAGTGAGGGTGGAGGGAGATAGGGGGAGAGTGGAGGTTGGAGGGAGATAGGGAGAGGGAGTAGAGGGTGGAGGGAGAGTAGGGGAGGAGAGGGGAGAGAGTAGAGGTTGGAGGGAGATAGTGGAGAGTGGGGGGGGGGTGGAGAGGAGTTAGGAGGGGGAGATAGGGGGAGAGTAGAGGAGATAGGAGGAGTTAGGGAGACAGTAGAGGTTGGAGTGGGAGATAGGGGAGAGAGAAGAGGTTGGAGGAGATAGGGGAGAGAGTGAGGTTGGAGGAGAGTAGGGGGGGAGAGAGTAGAGGGTGGAGGGAGATAGGGGAGAGAGTAGAGGGTGGAGGGAGAGAGGGAGGGAGGAGAGGGGAGAGAGAGAGGAGAGAGTTGGGGGGAGAGAGAAGAGGTTGGAGGAGATAGGGGAGAGAGAGGTTGGAGGAGATAGGGGGAGGAGAAGAGGTTGGAGGGAGATAGGGGGAGAGAGTAGAGGTTGGAGGGAGATAGGGAGGGAGATGGGGGAGTTAGGGAGGGGAGATAAGGGGAGAGTAGAGGTGGAGAGAGATAGGGGGAGAGAGTAGAGGGTGGAGAGGAGTTAAGGAGGAGATAGTGGGGAGGGGTGTGTGAGAGAGTTTGATGAAGCTTTGGGTATACAATCACCTTTGCAACTATAGCTCACAATGCTTTGTGTGTGTGTGTGTGTGTGTGTGTGTGTGTGTGTGTGTGTGTGTGTGTGTGTGTGTGTGTGTGTGTGTGTGTGTGTGTGTGTGTGTGTGTAGCAGCGATCTGTTCTGAGGCTGTAGTTTCTGGACGTGGATGGCGTGCAGCTCTCTCCTCGGCCAATCACACGCCCCACTCATCACTACCACAACCACAGGCCAATCAGGTACGAGTGTATTCTACACCAACGTCTCTCATCTGTCCTGTAAACTGGACATCTCATTCATCTCTAGAAATATTCTCTATTTTCTCTCCTCTCTCTCTCCCTCTCTCTCTCCCTCTCTCTCTCTCCCCTCCCTCTCTCTCTCTCCCTCCCTCTCTCTCCCTCCCTCTCTCTCTCCCCCCCCTCTCTCTCTCCCTCCTCTCTCTCTCCCCCTCCCTCTCTCTCCCCCTCTCTCTCCTCTCTCTCCCTCTCCCCCTCCCTCTCTCTCTCTCCCTCTCTCTCCCTCTCTCTCTCTCTCCCTCCCTCCCTCTCTCTCCCCTCTTTCTCTCTCTCTCTCCCTCTCTCTCTCCCCTCCCTCTCTCTCTCCCCTCCTCTCTCTCTCCTCTCTCTCTCCCTCTCTCTCCCCTCTCTCCCCCCCTCCCTCTCTCTCTCTCCCTCTCTCTCTCTATCTCTCTCTCTCCCCTCCCTCCCTCTCTCTCCCCCTCTTTCTCTCTCTCTCTCTCTCCTCCCTCTCTCTCTCTCCTTCCCTCTCTCTCCTCTCCTCCCTCTCCCTCTCAGCATGTAGAGATAGTGGGTAAGCCTCAACCTAGCCACTCCCACCCACCCTGCCACTCCCGGCACCGCGCACCAGTACCAACAATACCGTAAGACTGTGTGTGTGTGTGTGTGTACTGGAGAGAATGTGTATAGGAATGTCTCTCTGTGTGGGAGGTGGAGCAGATATGTGTTAGAGAGTGGTTTGAGTTTATTGATTCTTGCTCACAGATAAAACTGAAGAAATTCAGAATTGACATGATAATAAAGACAGATTTAAATACACGCGTTCTGATTTGTGTGTAGCTCGTTCCGGACGTGTCCACGTACCAGTATGAGGAGAGTTCTGGCTACTACTACAACCCTCTAACTGGACTCTCTACGACCCTAACTCACAGGTAGCATATACTCTACATTTAAGACCCTCTATCTGGACTCTTACTACACCCTCTATCTGGACCTACTACGACCCTCTATCTGGACTCTACTCCACCCTCTAAC
The DNA here is from genome assembly GCF_905237065.1 of Salmo salar. NCBI lineage: Eukaryota > Metazoa > Chordata > Actinopteri > Salmoniformes > Salmonidae > Salmo > Salmo salar. The sequence goes on along the minus strand of NC_059456.1, from coordinate 107,652,415 downwards.
CGGACTCTACTACGCCCTCTATCTGGACTCTCTACGACCCTCTATCTGGACTCTACTACGACCCTCTACCGGACTCTCTCGACCCTCTAAACTGAACTCCACAACGACCCTCTATCTGGACTCTACTCGACCCTCTATCTGGACTCTACTACGACCCTCTAACTGGACTCTACTACGACCCTCTTAACTGGACTCTACTACCACCCTCTAACTGAACTCCACAACGACCCTCTAACCGGACTCTACTCGACCCTCTAACCGGACTCTACTACGAACTCTAACTGGACTCTACTACGACCCTCTAACCGGACTCTACTACGACCCTCTAACTGGACTCTACACCCCTCTATCTGGACTCTACTACGACCCTCTATCTGGACTCTACTACGACCCTCTAACTGGACTCTTCGCTAAACCCTCTAACCGGACTCTACTACGACCCTCTAACTGACTCTACTACGACCCTCTATCTGGACTCTACTACGACCCTCTATCTGGACTCTACTAAGACCCTCTAACTGGACTCTACTAAAGCCTCTATCTGGACTCTACTACGACCCTCTAACTGAACTCCACAACGACCCTCTAGCAGACTCTCTACGAACTCTAACCGGACTCTACTACGAACCTCTAACTGGACTCTACTACGACCCTCTATCTGGACTCTACTCGACCCTCTATCTGGACTCTACTACGACCCTCTAACTGGACTCTACTACAACCCTCTATCTGAACTCTACTAGACCTCTAACTGAACTCCACACAACTCTCTAACTGGACTCTACTACACCCTCTAACTGGACTCTCTACGACCCTCTAACTGGACTCTACTACGACCCTCTAACTGGACTCTACTACGACCCTCTAACTGAACTCTACTACGACCCTCACGACTCTACCACAACCCAACTGGACTCTACACACCCTCTAACTGGACTCTACTACGACCCTCTAACTAGACTCTACTCGACCCTCTAACCGGACTCTACTACGACTCTATCTGGACTCTACTACGACCCTCTAACCGGACTCTACAACACCCTCTTAACCGGATTCTGCTACTTGATCTAACCGGACTCTCTAGCCTCTAACCCGGACTCTGCTACGAGCCTCTAACTGGACTCTACTACGACTCTAACTGGACTCACTACGACCCTCTAACCGGACTCTACTACCACCTCTAACTGGACTCTACTAAACCCTCTAACTGGACTCTACTACGACCCTCTAACCGGACTCTATACGACCCTCTAACGGATTCTCTCACCCTCTAACTGGACTCTACTGACCCTCTATCTGGGACTCTACTACGACCCTCTAACCGGACTCTACTCGACTCTATCTGGACTCTACTACCCTCTAACCCGGACTCTCTACGACCCTCTAACCGACTCTACTACCCCTCTAACTAGACTCTACTACGACCCTCTATCTGGACTCTACTACAACCCTCTAACTGGACTCTACGACCTCTAACTGGACTCTACTACGACCCTCTAACTGAACTCTACACTCTACTACGACCCTCTAACTGGACTCTACTACGACCCTCTAACCGGACTCTCTGCGACCTCTATACTGGACTCTACTACGACCTCTAACCGGACTCTACACGACCCTCTAACTGGACTCTACTACACCCTCTAACTGGACTCTACTACGACCACTCTAACTGGACTCACCACAACCCTCTAACCGGACTCTACTGACCTCTATCTGGACTCTACTAACCCTCTAACTGGACTCTACTACGACCCTCTAACCGACTCTACTCGCCCTCTAACCGATTCTGCTCGACCTCTAACCGGACTCTACTACGACTCTAACCGGACTCTCTACGACCCTCTAACCGGACTCTACTACGACCCTCCCTAACTGGACTCTACTACGACCCTCTAACTGGCTCACTACGACCCTCAACGACTCTACTACACACCCTCTAACTGGACTCTCTACACCTCTAACTGGACTCTACTCGACCCTCTAACCGGACTCTACTACGACCCTCTAACTGGACTCTACTACGACCCTCTAACTGGACTCTACTACGACCCTCTAACTGGACTCTAACTCTACTACGACCCTCTAACTGGACTCTACTACACCCTCTAACCGGACTCTACTACGACCCTCTAACTGGACTCTACTCACCCTCTAACCGGACTCTTCTACACCTCTACTTGACTCTACTACTGACCCTCTAACTGGACTCTACTACGATCCTCTAACTGGACTCTCTACGAACCTCTAACCGGACTCTACTACCACCCTCTAACTGGACTCTACTCACTCTCTAACTGGACTCTTACGACCCTCTAACCGGACTCTACTCGACCCTCTAACTGGACTCTACTCGATCTAACTGGACTCTACTACGACCCTCTAACTGGACTCTACACTCTACTACGACCCTCTGAGACTGGACTCTACGACCCTCTAACCGGACTCTACGACCTCTAACTGGACTCTACTACGACCCTCAACGGACTCTACTCGACCCTCTAACTGGACTCTACTACGACCTCTAACTGGACTCTACTACGACCCTCTAACTGGACTCTACTAGACCCTCCTAACTCGGACTCTACTACGACCCTCTATCGGACTCTACTACGGCCCTCAACGGACTCTACTACGACCCTCTAACCGGACTCTACTACGACCCTCTAACCGGACTCTCTACGACCCTCTACCGGACTCTACTACGACCCTCTAACTGGACTCTACTACGACCCTCTAACTGGACTCTACTACGACCCTCTAACCGGACTCTACTCGACCCTCTAACTGACTCTACTACCACCCTCTAACCGGACTACTCTAACCGGACTCTACTAACCCTCTAACTGAACTCCACAACCACCCTCTAACCGGACTCTACTACGACCCTCGGCTCTACTACGACCCTCTAACTGAACTCTACTACGACCCTCTTTCTGGACTCTACTACACCCTCTAACTGGACTCTACTCGACCCTCTAACCGGACTCTACTATGAACCCTCTAACTGACTCTACTACGACCCTCATCTGGACTCTCTCGACCCTCTAACCGACTCTACTAAGACCTCTAACTGGGCTCTCCGACTACGCTCTAACCGTACTCTCTCGACCCTCTAACTGAACTCTACTACGACCCTCTAACCGGACTCTACTACGACTCTCTAACTGGACTCTACTACGACTCTAACTGGACTCTACTACGACCCTCTAACCGGACTCTACTACGACCCTCTAACTGGACTCTACTCGACCCTCTAACTGGACTCTACTACGACCCTCTAACTGGACTCTACTACGACCCTCTAACTGGACTCTACTATGACCCTCTATCTGGACTCTACTACGACCCTCTAACCGGACTCTACTACGACCCTCTAACCGGACTCTACTACGACCCTCTAACTGGACTCTACTACGACCCTCTAACTGGACTCTACTACGACCCTCTAACTGGACTCTACTACGACCCTCTAACTGGACTCTACTACTGACCCTCTATCTGGACTCTACTACGACCCTCTATCTGGACTCTACTACGACCCTCTATCTGGACTCTACTACGACCCTCTAACTGGACTCTACTACGACCCTCTAACTGAACTCTACTACGACCCTCTAACCGGACTCTACTACGACCCTCTAACTGGACTCTACTACGACCCTCTAACTGGACTCTACTACGACCCTCTAACCGGACTCTACTCGACCCTCTAACCGGACTCTACTACGACCCTCTAACCGGACTCTACTACGACCCTCTAACTGGACTCTACACGACCCTCTAACCGGACTCTACTACGACCCTCTATCTGGACTCTACTACGACCTCTCTCCTCTCCTCTCCTCTAGTACTACTATAACGGGGTCACTCAGCAGTATATGTACTGGGACGGAGAGAAGCAAACATATGTTCCAGCTCCCGCCCAATCAACAGCTGAGGCTGCCGTTGCCCCCGGTGATAAGTCCACCCCCCCTGATCCTCCCTCTGCTGCTCCTGGAGGCAAGGAGAAGAAGCCCAAAAACAAGACAGCTCAACAGGTAACACACACACACACACACACACACACACACACACACACACACACACACACACACACACACACACACACACACACACACACACACACACACACACACACACACACACACACACACACACACACACACACACACACACACACACACACACACACACACACACACACATACATACATACATACATACATACATACATACATACATACATACATACATACATACACCACAACACACACACACTAAGCTACATAGGTGTGCTAATGTGTGTTCTCAGATAGCAAAGGACATGGAGCGTTGGGCTAAGAGTCAGAACAGACAGAAGGAGAACGTTCGCTCTCTCCCTCTTCCTCCTCTTCCTCCTCTCCGTGACCCCTGGACCTCTATGGCTCCTCTCCTGGTTACGCCCGGGTGCCTGGACACGGTCGCCTTGACGACCGACGAGAGTCCGCCAGCGCAGACGCCGGTTATGCTGTCCTGGAGAAGAAGGTATCACACACACACAACACACACACACACACACACACACACGCACACACACACACAGCTCTGACCCTTCTCCCGTTTGACCTGTAGGGGCGTTGTCTGAAAGACCTCAGATCATCCTGGACCAGCTCAGACACACAGACAGAGAGGTACACCTCCTTCTCTCTCTCTCTCTCTCTCTCTCGCCCGGCTCTAGGTATTTGGGGGCCCTAAGTGAGATTTGGTTGGGGAGGGCCCCCCCACCTCGCGGGAAAACATTTTATTGGTCACCGTCTTGACGGTGGAGAGAAAATGTTTAGTTTTAAAGTTAATTTCCTATAATTCTATACATTTTGCCATGGGGCGTAGAGACCATGTTGCAATCAAAGATTAGATTTTCTTGTGTTTTAGATATATATTTCCAGGCTTGAGGTTGGAATCGTACTTGCGAAAATGATGATATTACCCTTTTAGTAGATGAGCTGTTTGAAAAGACCGCCTGAAATTTCAGCCTGTTTTGGTGGGGTGGAGTTGCTTGTCTTTCCATGGTGACGTCACCATGCGGTAAATTAGTTCATTGACGAATAAGAAAGAGAGTTCCAAACCTCTCTGCCAATAACAACTAGTGTTCAGTTTTCCCCTCCCCTCTCAGACCACTCCCAGACAGTCCTAGCTAAATTCTTGCTTGAGAAATATAATCTTTGCTATGAAGCTATTTTTGTTTCTAATTAAAAAAAAAAAAAATCACATTAAGGTACTTAATTGTTACCCAGGAAGGATTTGATAATGAGATAAAAACAGATGCATTGGACCTTTAAAGCAATTTTTCTGCAATTATACTTATTTTTGCCATGGGGGGCAGAGAGCGACAATTTGCCCGGTCAGTATTCGACCACACGGTCCCATGTGGCTCAGTTGGTAGAGCATGGTTTTTGCAACGCCAGGGTTGTGGGTTCGATTCCCAGGGGACCAGTACGGAGAAAAAAATAACTAAAAATGTATGAAATGTATGCATTCACTAATATAAGTCGCTCTGGATAAGAGCGTCTGCTAAATGACTAAAATGTAAGTTTAGATTAGAGAATGATTTTTTTTTAAACGCTGATGCCGATACCGATCGTTGGGGGTCAAGGAGGCCGATATTTTAATGCGGATAATAAATATAATTAAATGTTAACATTTTGATGAGGCATTTTTACACGAGGGCCTTCCCAGAATCTGTGATATCAGTGAGGAAGTCCTGTGAGTGACATTCATGATGTTACTCCAACATGTAAATATTTCCCAATCGTCTTCAGGGTAAAAAGCCTTTCCTGTTTTGACACTTCTCAAGAAAACATCCGCTTTCAAAGAATTTCACAAAAGTTTACTTAAAGCTAACTGTATGACTTCAAATCAGCAAGTTGGATGCAGTGAAAAAAGGACAAACTACACATCCATTAAAACAGCTTTCGCTTTGTCATTAAGGGGTAATGTGTGTCGATTGATGAGGAAAAAATATTTATTTCATCATTTTTAGAACAGGGTTGTAACGTAACAAAATGTGTAAAAAGTTAAGGGGTCTGAATACTTTCCGAATGGGCTGGTCACACCTCCATCCCTAGTACCTGGTCATACCTCCATCCCTAGTACCTGGTCACACCTCCATCCCTAGTACCTGGTCACACCTCCATCCCCTAGTACCTGGTCATACCTCCATCCCTAGTACCTGGTCACACCTCCATCCCTAGTACCTGGTCATACCTCCATCCCTAGTACCTGGTCACACCTCCATCCCCAGTACCTGGTCATACCTCCATCCCTAGTACCTGGTCATACCTCCATCCCTAGTACCTGGTCATACCTCCATCCCTAGTACCTGGTCATACCTCCATCCCTAGTACCTGGTCACACCTCAATCCCTAGTACCTGGCCCCCACCTCCATCCCTAGTACCTGGTCACACCTCCATCCCCAGTACCTGGTCATACCTCCATCCCTAGTACCTGGCCCCACCTCCATCCCTAGTCACACCTCCATCCCTAGTACCTGGTCACACCTCCATCCCTAGTACCTGGTCATACATCCATCCCTAGTACCTGGTCACACCTCCATCCCTAGTACCTGGTCACACCTCCATCCCTAGTACCTGGTCCCACCTCCATCCCTAGTACCTGGTCACACCTCCATCCCTAGTACCTGGTCCCACCTCCATCCCTAGTACCTGGTCCCACCTCCATCCCTAGTACCTGGTCACACCTCCATCCCCTAGTACCTGGTCCCACCTCCATCCCTAGTACCTGGTCACATCCTCCATCCCTAGTACCTGGTCATACCTCCATCCCCAGTACCTGGTCACACCTCCATCCCTAGTACCTGGTCACACCTCCATCCCTAGTACCTGGTCACACCTCCATCCCCAGTACCTGGTCACACCTCCATCCCTAGTACCTGGTCATACCTCCATCCCTAGTACCTGGTCATACCTCCATCCCTAGTACCTGGTCACACCTCCATCCCTAGTACCTGGTCCCACCTCCATCCCTAGTACCTGGTCACACCTCCATCCCTAGTACCTGGTAACACTCCATCCCTAGTGCCTGGTCCCACCTCCATCCCTAGTACCTGGTCACACCTCCATCCCCCAGTACCTGGTCATACCTCCATCCCTAGTACCTGGTCACACCTCCATCCCTAGTACCTGGTCATACCTCCATCCCTAGTACCTGGTCACACCTCCATCCCTAGTACCTGGTCATACCTCCATCCCTAGTACCTGGTCCCACCTCCATCACTAGTACCTGGTCATACCTCCATCCCTAGTACCTGGTCATACCTCCATCCCTAGTACCTGGTCACACCCTCCATCCCTAGTACCTGGTCATACCTCCATCCCTAGTACCTGGTCACACCTCCATCCCTAGTACCTGGTCATACCTCCATCCCTAGTACCTGGTCATACCTCCATCCCTAGTACCTGGTCATACCTCCATCCCTAGTACCTGGTCATACCTCCATCCCTAGTACCTGGTCACACCTCCATCCCTAGTACCTGGTCACACCTCCATCCCTAGTACCTGGTCACACCTCCATCCCTAGTACCTGGTCCCACCTCCATCCCTAGTCACACCTCCATCACTAGTACCTGGTCATACCTCCATCACTAGTACCTAGTCACACCTCCATCCCTAGTCACACCTCCATCCCTAGTACCTGGTCATACCTCCATCCCTAGTACCTGGTCCCACCTCCATCCCTAGTACCTGGTCACACCTCCATCCCTAGTACCTGGTCCCACCTCCATCCCTAGTACCTGGTCACACCTCCATCCCTAGTACCTGGTAACACCTCCATCCCTAGTGCCTGGTCCCACCTCCATCCCTAGTACCTGGTCACACCTCCATCCCCAGTACCTGGTCATACCTCCATCCCTAGTACCTGGCCCCACCTCCATCCCTAGTCACACCTCCATCCCTAGTACCTGGTCCCACCTCCATCCCTAGTCACACCTCCATCCCTAGTACCTGGTCACACCTCCATCCCTAGTACCTGGTCACTACCTCCATCCCCAGTACCTGGTCACACCCTCCATCCCCAGTACCTGGTCACACCTCCATCCCTAGTACCTGGTCACACCTCCATCGCTAGTACCTGGTCCCACCTCCATCCCTAGTACCTGGTCACACCTCCATCCCTAGTACCTGGTCACACCTACATCCCTAGTACCTGGTCATACCTCCATCCCCAGTACCTGGTCATACCTCCATCCCTAGTACCTGGTCCCACCTCCATCCCTAGTCACACCTCCATCCCTAGTACCTGGTCCCACCTCCATCCCTAGTCACACCTCCATCCCCTAGTCACACCTCCATCCCTAGTACCTGGTCACACCTCCATCCCTAGTACCTGGTCATACCTCCATCCCCAGTACCTGGTCATACCTCCATCCCTAGTACCTGGTCACACCTCCATCCCTAGTACCTGGTCATACCTCCATCCCTAGTACCTGGTCACACCTCCATCCCTAGTACCTGGTCACACCTCCATCCCTAGTACCTGGTCCCACCTCCATCCCTAGTACCTGGTCACACCTCCATCCCTAGTACCTGGTCACACCTCCATCCCTAGTACCTGGTCCCACCTCCATCCCTAGTACCTGGTCACACCTCCATCCCTAGTACCTGGTCCCACCTCCATCCCTAGTACCTGGTCACACCTCCATCCCTAGTACCTGGTCACACCTCCATCCCTAGTACCTGGTCCCACCTCCATCCCTAGTACCTGGTCACACCTCCATCCCTAGTACCTGGTCACACCTCCATCCATCCCTAGTACCTGGTCATACCTCCATCCCCAGTACCTGGTCATACCTCCATCCCCAGTACCTGGTCACACCTCCATCCCTAGTACCTGGTCACACCTCCATCCCTAGTACCTGGTCACACCTCCATCCCTAGTACCTGGTCACACCTCCATCCCTAGTACCTGGTCACACCTCCATCCCTAGTACCTGGTCACACCTCCATCCCTAGTCACACCTCCATCCCTAGTACCTGGTCACACCTCCATCCCTAGTACCTAGTCCCACCTCCATCCCTAGTACCTGGTCACACCTCCATCCCTAGTACCTAGTCCCACCTCCATCCCTAGTACCTGGTCACACCTCCATCCCTAGTACCTGGTCCCACCTCCATCCCTAGTACCTGGTCCCACCTCCATCCCTAGTACCTGGTCACACCTCCATCCCTAGTACCTGGTCACACCTCCATCCCTAGTACCTTGTCAAACCTCCATCCCTAGTACCTGGTCATACCTCCATCCCTAGTACCTGGTCCCACCTCCATCCCTAGTCACACCTCCATCCCTAGTACCTGGCCACACCTCCATCCCTAGTCACACTTCCATCCCTAGTACCTGGTCCCACCTCCATCCCTAGTACCTGGTCATACCTCCATCCCTAGTACCTGGTCACACCTCCATCCATCCCTAGTACATGGTCCCACCTCCATCCCTAGTACCTGGTCATACCTCCATCCCTAGTACCTGGTCCCACCTCCATCCCTAGTACCTGGTCCCACCTCCATCCCTAGTACCTAGTCACACCTCCATCCCTAGTACCTGGCCACACCTCCATCCCTAGTCACACCTCCATCCCTAGTACCTGGTCCCACCTCCATCCCTAGTCACACCTCCATCCCTAGTACCTGGTCACACCTCCATCCCTAGTACCTGGTCACACCTCCATCCCTAGTACCTGGTCACACCTCCATCCCTAGTACCTGGTCACACCTCCATCCCTAGTACCTGGTCCCACCTCCATCCCTAGTACCTGGTCCCACCTCCATCCCTAGTACCTGGTCACACCTCCATCCCTAGTGCCTGGTCCCACCTCCATCCCTAGTACCTGGTCACACCTCCATCCCTAGTACCTGGTCACACCTCCATCCCTAGTACCTGGTCCCACCTCCATCCCTAGTCACACCTCCATCCCTAGTACCTGGTCCCACCTCCATCCCTAGTCACACCTCTATCCCTAGTACCTGGTCCCACCTCCATCCCTAGTACCTGGTCACACCTCCATCCCTAGTACCTGGTCCCACCTCCATCCCTAGTCACACCTCCATCCCTAGTACCTGGTCACACTTCCATCCCTAGTCACACCCCATCATCCCTAGTACCTGGTCACACCTCCATCCCTAGTACCTGGTCACACCTCCATCCCTAGTACCTGGTCACACCTCCATCCCTAGTACCTGGTCACACCTCCATCCCTAGTACCTGGCCACACCTCCATCCCTAGTACCTGGTCACACCTCCATCCCTAGTACCTGGTCATACCTCCATCCCTAGTACCTGGTCACACCTCCATCCCTAGTCACACCTCCATCCCTAGTACCTGGTCACACCTCCATCCCTAGTACCTGGTCCCACCTCCATCCCTAGTCACACCTCCATCCCTAGTACCTGGTCCCACCTCCATCCCTAGTACCTAGTCACACCTCCATCCCTAGTACCTGGTCACACCTCCATCCCTAGTACCTGGTCCCACCTCCATCCCTAGTACCTGGTCACACCTCCATCCCTGGTACCTGGTCACACCTCCATCCCTAGTACCTGGTCACACCTCCATCCCTAGTACCTGGTCACATCCATCCCTAGTACCTGGTCCCACCTCCATCCCTAGTACCTGGTCCCACCTCCATCCCTAGTACCTGGTCCCACCTCCATCCCTAGTACCTGGTCACACCTCCTTCCCTAGTGCCTGGTCCCACCTCCATCCCTAGTACCTGGTCACACCTCCATCCCTAGTACCTGGTCACACCTCCATCCCTAGTACCTGGTCCCACCTCCATCCCTAGTCACACCTCCATCCCTAGTACCTGGTCCCACCTCCATCCCTAGTCACACCTCCATCCCTAGTACCTGGTCACACCTCCATCCCTAGTACCTGGTCACACCTCCATCCCTAGTACCTGGTCCCACCTCCATCCCTAGTCACACCTCCATCCTTAGTACCTGGTCACACCTCCATCCCTAGTCACACCCCATCATCCCTAGTACCTGGTCACACCTCCATCCCTAGTACCTGGTCACACCTCCATCACTAGTACCTGGTCACACCTTCATCCCTAGTACCTGGTCACACCTCCATCCCTAGTACCTGGCCACACCTCCATCCCTAGTACCTGGTCACACCTCCATCCCTAGTACCTGGTCACACCTCCATCCCTAGTCACACCTCCATCCCTAGTACCTGGTCACACCTCCATCCCTAGTACCTGGTCCCACCTCCATCCCTAGTCACACCTCCATCCCTAGTACCTGGTCCCACCTCCATCCCCTAGTACCTAGTCACACCTCCATCCCTAGTACCTGGTCCCACCTCCATCCCTAGTACCTGGCCACACCTCCATCCTTAGTACCTGGTCACACCTCCATCCCTAGTACCTGGTCACACCTCCATCCCTAGTACCTGGTCACACCTCCATCCCTAGTACCTGGTCCCACCTCCATCCCTAGTACCTGGTCACACCTCCATCCCTAGTACCTGGTCATACCTCCATCCCCAGTACCTGGTCATACCTCCATCCCTAGTGCCTGGTCACACCTCCATCCCTAGTACCTGGTCACACCTCCATCCCTAGTCACACCTCCATCCCTAGTACCTGGTCACACCTCCATCCCTAGTACCTGGTCACACCTCCATCCCTAGTACCTGGTCCCACCTCCATCCCTAGTCACACCTCCATCCCTAGTACCTGGTCCCACCTCCATCCCTAGTCACACCTCTATCCCTAGTACCTGGTCACACCTCCATCCCTAGTACCTGGTCACACCTCCATCCCTAGTACCTGGTCCCACCTCCATCCCTAGTCACACCTCCATCCCTAGTACCTGGTCACACTTCCATCCCTAGTCACACCCCATCATCCCTAGTACCTGGTCACACCTCCATCCCTAGTACCTGGTCACACCTCCATCCCTAGTACCTGGTCACACCTCCATCCCTAGTACCTGGCCACACCTCCATCCCTAGTACCTGGTCACACCTCCATCCCTAGTACCTGGTCATACCTCCATCCCTAGTACCTGGTCACACCTCCATCCCTAGTCACACCTCCATCCCTAGTACCTGGTCACACCTCCATCCCTAGTACCTGGTCCCACCTCCATCCCTAGTCACACCTCCATCCCTAGTACCTGGTCCCACCTCCATCCCTAGTACCTAGTCACACCTCCATCCCTAGTACCTGGTCACACCTCCATCCCTAGTACCTGGTCCCACCTCCATCCCTAGTACCTGGTCACACCTCCATCCCTGGTACCTGGTCACACCTCCATCCCTAGTACCTGGTCACACCTCCATCCCTAGTACCTGGTCACATCCATCCCTAGTACCTGGTCCCACCTCCATCCCTAGTACCTGGTCCCACCTCCATCCCTAGTACCTGGTCCCACCTCCATCCCTAGTACCTGGTCACACCTCCTTCCCTAGTGCCTGGTCCCACCTCCATCCCTAGTACCTGGTCACACCTCCATCCCTAGTACCTGGTCACACCTCCATCCCTAGTACCTGGTCCCACCTCCATCCCTAGTCACACCTCCATCCCTAGTACCTGGTCCCACCTCCATCCCTAGTCACACCTCCATCCCTAGTACCTGGTCACACCTCCATCCCTAGTACCTGGTCACACCTCCATCCCTAGTACCTGGTCCCACCTCCATCCCTAGTCACACCTCCATCCTTAGTCCCTGGTCACACCTCCATCCCTAGTCACACCCCATCATCCCTAGTACCTGGTCACACCTCCATCCCTAGTACCTGGTCACACCTCCATCACTAGTACCTGGTCACACCTTCATCCCTAGTACCTGGTCACACCTCCATCCCTAGTACCTGGCCACACCTCCATCCCTAGTACCTGGTCACACCTCCATCCCTAGTACCTGGTCACACCTCCATCCCCTAGTCACACCTCCATCCCTAGTACCTGGTCACACCTCCATCCCTAGTACCTGGTCCCACCTCCATCCCTAGTCACACCTCCATCCCTAGTACCTGGTCCCACCTCCATCCCTAGTACCTAGTCACACCTCCATCCCTAGTACCTGGTCCCACCTCCATCCCTAGTACCTGGCCACACCTCCATCCTTAGTACCTGGTCACACCTCCATCCCTAGTACCTGGTCACACCTCCATCCCTAGTACCTGGTCCCACCTCCATCCCTAGTACCTGGTCACACCTCCATCCCTAGTACCTGGTCATACCTCCATCCCCAGTACCTGGTCATACCTCCATCCCTAGTGCCTGGTCACACCTCCATCCCTAGTACCTGGTCACACCTCCATCCCTAGTCACACCTCCATCCCTAGTACCTGGTCCCACCTCCATCCCTAGTACCTAGTCACACCTCCATCCCTAGTACCTGGTCCCACCTCCATCCCTAGTACCTGGCCACACCTCCATCCTTAGTACCTGGTCACACCTCCATCCCTAGTACCTGGTCACACCTCCATCCCTAGTACCTGGTCACACCTCCATCCCTAGTACCTGGTCCCACCTCCATCCCTAGTACCTGGTCACACCTCCATCCCTAGTACCTGGTCATACCTCCATCCCCAGTACCTGGTCATACCTCCATCCCTAGTGCCTGGTCACACCTCCATCCCTAGTACCTGGTCACACCTCCATCCCTAGTCACACCTCCATCCCTAGTACCTGGTCCCACCTCCATCCCTAGTACCTAGTCACACCTCCATCCCTAGTACCTGGTCCCACCTCCATCCCTAGTACCTGGCCACACCTCCATCCTTAGTACCTGGTCACACCTCCATCCCTAGTACCTGGTCACACCTCCATCCCTAGTACCTGGTCACACCTCCATCCCTAGTACCTGGTCCCACCTCCATCCCTAGTACCTGGTCACACCTCCATCCCTAGTACCTGGTCATACCTCCATCCCCAGTACCTGGTCATACCTCCATCCCTAGTGCCTGGTCACACCTCCATCCCTAGTACCTGGTCACACCTCCATCCCTAGTCACACCTCCATCCCTAGTACCTGGTCCCACCTCCATCCCTAGTACCTAGTCACACCTCCATCCTTAGTACCTGGTCACACCTCCATCCCTAGTACCTGGTCACACCTCCATCCCTAGTACCTGGTCACACCTCCATCCCTAGTACCTGGTCCCACCTCCATCCCTAGTACCTGGTCACACCTCCATCCCTAGTACCTGGTCACACCTCCATCCCTAGTACCTGGTCACACCTCCATCCCTAGTACCTGGTCACTCCTCCATCCCTAGTACCTGGTCACACCTCCATCCCTAGTACCTGGCCACACCTCCATCCATCCCTAGTACCTGGTCAGAACATTCTACTTCCCATCCCATTGAGACAGGTAGAACACGCTGCTCTACTTCCCACCCCATTGAGACAGGTAGAACACGCTGCTCTACTTCCCATCCCATTGAGACAGGTAGAACGCGCTGCTCTACTTCCCACCCCATTGAGACAGGTAGAACACGCTGCTCTACTTCCCACCCCATTGAGACAGGTAGAACACGCTGCTCTACTTCCCACCCCATTGAGACAGGTAGAACACGCTGCTCTACTTCCCACCCCATTGAGACAGGTAGAACACGCTGCTCTACTTCCCACCCCATTGAGACAGGTAGAACACGCTGCTCTACTTCCCACCCCATTGAGACAGGTAGAACACGCGGCTCTACTTCCCACCCCATTGAGACAGGTAGAACACGCTGCTCTACTTCCCACCCCATTGAGACAGGTAGAACACGCTGCTCTACTTCCCATCCCATTGAGACAGGTAGAACACGCTGCTCTACTTCCCATCCCATTGAGACAGGTAGAACACGCAGCTCTACTTCCCATCCCATTGAGACAGGTAGAACACGCTGCTCTACTTCCCATCCCATTGAGACAGGTAGAACACGCTGCTCTACTTCCCATCCCATTGAGACAGGTAGAACACGCTGCTCTACTTCCCACCCCATTGAGACAGGTAGAACACGCTGCTCTACTTCCCATCCCATTGAGACAGGTAGAACACGCTGCTCTACTTCCCACCCCATTGAGACAGGTAGAACACGCTGCTCTACTTCCCACCCCATTGAGACAGGTAGAACACGCTGCTCTACTTCCCACCCCATTGAGACAGGTAGAACACGCTGCTCTACTTCCCATCCCATTGAGACAGGTAGAACACGCTGCTCTACTTCCCACCCCATTGAGACAGGTAGAACACGCTGCTCTACTTCCCATCCCATTGAGACAGGTAGAACACGCTGCTCTACTTCCCATCCCATTGAGACAGGTAGAACACGCTGCTCTACTTCCCACCCCATTGAGACAGGTAGAACACGCTGCTCTACTTCCCACCCCATTGAGACAGGTAGAACACGCTGCTCTACTTCCCACCCCATTGAGACAGGTAGAACACGCTGCTCTACTTCCCATCCCATTGAGACAGGTAGAACACGCTGCTCTACTTCCCACCCCATTGAGACAGGTAGAACACGCTGCTCTACTTCCCACCCCATTGAGACAGGTAGAACACGCTGCTCTACTTCCCACCCCATTGAGACAGGTAGAACACGCTGCTCTACTTCCCACCCCATTGAGACAGGTAGAACACGCTGCTCTACTTCCCATCCCATTGAGACAGGTAGAACACGCTGCTCTACTTCCCACCCCATTGAGACAGGTAGAACACGCTGCTCTACTTCCCATCCCATTGAGACAGGTAGAACGCGCTGCTCTACTTCCCACCCCATTGAGACAGGTAGAACACGCTGCTCTACTTCCCACCCCATTGAGACAGGTAGAACACGCTGCTCTACTTCCCACCCCATTGAGACAGGTAGAACACGCTGCTCTACTTCCCACCCCATTGAGACAGGTAGAACACGCTGCTCTACTTCCCACCCCATTGAGACAGGTAGAACACGCTGCTCTACTTCCCACCCCATTGAGACAGGTAGAACACGCGGCTCTACTTCCCACCCCATTGAGACAGGTAGAACACGCTGCTCTACTTCCCACCCCATTGAGACAGGTAGAACACGCTGCTCTACTTCCCATCCCATTGAGACAGGTAGAACACGCTGCTCTACTTCCCATCCCATTGAGACAGGTAGAACACGCAGCTCTACTTCCCATCCCATTGAGACAGGTAGAACACGCTGCTCTACTTCCCATCCCATTGAGACAGGTAGAACACGCTGCTCTACTTCCCATCCCATTGAGACAGGTAGAACACGCTGCTCTACTTCCCACCCCATTGAGACAGGTAGAACACGCTGCTCTACTTCCCATCCCATTGAGACAGGTAGAACACGCTGCTCTACTTCCCACCCCATTGAGACAGGTAGAACACGCTGCTCTACTTCCCACCCCATTGAGACAGGTAGAACACGCTGCTCTACTTCCCACCCCATTGAGACAGGTAGAACACGCTGCTCTACTTCCCATCCCATTGAGACAGGTAGAACACGCTGCTCTACTTCCCACCCCATTGAGACAGGTAGAACACGCTGCTCTACTTCCCATCCCATTGAGACAGGTAGAACACGCTGCTCTACTTCCCATCCCATTGAGACAGGTAGAACACGCTGCTCTACTTCCCACCCCATTGAGACAGGTAGAACACGCTGCTCTACTTCCCACCCCATTGAGACAGGTAGAACACGCTGCTCTACTTCCCACCCCATTGAGACAGGTAGAACACGCTGCTCTACTTCCCATCCCATTGAGACAGGTAGAACACGCTGCTCTACTTCCCACCCCATTGAGACAGGTAGAACACGCTGCTCTACTTCCCACCCCATTGAGACAGGTAGAACACGCTGCTCTACTTCCCACCCCATTGAGACAGGTAGAACACGCTGCTCTACTTCCCACCCCATTGAGACAGGTAGAACACGCTGCTCTACTTCCCACCCCATTGAGACAGGTAGAACACGCTGCTCTACTTCCCATCCCATTGAGACAGGTAGAACACGCTGCTCTACTTCCCACCCCATTGAGACAGGTAGAACACGCTGCTCTACTTCCCACCCCATTGAGACAGGTAGAACACGCTGCTCTACTTCCCACCCCATTGAGACAGGTAGAACACGCTGCTCTACTTCCCACCCCATTGAGACAGGTAGAACACGCTGCTCTACTTCCCATCCCATTGAGACAGGTAGAACACGCTGCTCTACTTCCCACCCCATTGAGACAGGTAGAACACGCTGCTCTACTTCCCATCCCATTGAGACAGGTAGAACACGCTGCTCTACTTCCCATCCCATTGAGACAGGTAGAACACGCTGCTCTACTTCCCACCCCATTGAGACAGGTAGAACACGCTGCTCTACTTCCCATCCCATTGAGACAGGTAGAACACGCTGCTCTACTTCCCACCCCATTGAGACAGGTAGAACACGCTGCTCTACTTCCCACCCCATTGAGACAGGTAGAACACGCTGCTCTACTTCCCACCCCATTGAGACAGGTAGAACACGCTGCTCTACTTCCCACCCCATTGAGACAGGTAGAACACGCTGCTCTACTTCCCACCCCATTGAGACAGGTAGAACACGCTGCTCTACTTCCCATCCCATTGAGACAGGTAGAACACGCTGCTCTACTTCCCATCCCATTGAGACAGGTAGAACACGCTGCTCTAC
The DNA here is from genome assembly GCF_905237065.1 of Salmo salar. NCBI lineage: Eukaryota > Metazoa > Chordata > Actinopteri > Salmoniformes > Salmonidae > Salmo > Salmo salar. The sequence continues at coordinate 107,634,733 of NC_059456.1, read as the reverse complement.
TTCCCACCCCATTGAGACAGGTAGAACACGCTGCTCTACTTCCCACCCCATTGAGACAGGTAGAACACGCTGCTCTACTTCCCACCCCATTGAGACAGGTAGAACACGCTGCTCTACTTCCCATCCCATTGAGACAGGTAGAACTAGCTGCTCTAATTCCCACCCCATTGAGACAGGTAGAACACGCTGCTCTACTTCCCATCCCATTGAGACAGGTAGAACACGCTGCTCTCTCCTGTTGTACCTCCCCTCTTTTTCTTTCTCGGTCATCTCTCTCTTTCACTTTACAGTTTTTTTCTCTCTCCGTAGCGCTCCCCCCCTCAGGTGCAGGGTTTGGTTCCGGCCTACAGCGGCGAGACGGACAGCGAGGGAGAGGAGGGAGGAGAGAAGGATGAGAGGATGACAGACTGGGCTAAGCTAGCCTGTCTGCTGTGTAGGAGACAGTTCCCCAGCAAGGAGGCTCTCATACGACACCAACAGCTCTCAGAGCTACACAAGGTGCTTATAACATGCCTACGGAGTAACATAACGCTGACATGAAGCCACGATGTCATCTTTTACTATAACTATGTAATAAGACATTTTCCAAAGTGGTGGTTGACTTCCATATAAGGCCTGAACTGAAGTCGTTATGGCGGAGAGCTGTTTCTGATGTCAGAGCTGTTTGTGATGTCAGAGCTGTTTCTGATGTCAGAGCTGTTTCTGATGTCAGAGCTGTTTGTGATGTCAGAGAGCTGTTTCTGATGTCAGAGCTGTTTGTGATGTCAGAGAGCTGTTTCTGATGTCAGAGCTGTTTGTGATGTCAGAGCTGTTTCTGATGTCAGAGCTGTTTCTGATGTCAGAGCTGTTTGTGATGTCAGAGAGCTGTTTCTGATGTCAGAGCTGTTTCTGATGTCAGAGCTGTTTGTGATGTCAGAGAGCTGTTTCTGATGTCAGAGCTGTTTGTGATGTCAGAGAGCTGTTTGTGATGTCAGAGCTGTTTCTGATGTCAGAGCTGTTTGTGATGTCAGAGCTGTTTCTGATGTCAGAGCTGTTTCTGATGTCAGAGCTGTTTGTGATGTCAGAGAGCTGTTTCTGATGTCAGAGCTGTTTGTGATGTCAGAGCTGTTTCTGATGTCAGAGCTGTTTGTGATGTCAGAGCTGTTTCTGATGTCAGAGCTGTTTCTGATGTCAGAGCTGTTTGTGATGTCAGAGCTGTTTCTGATGTCAGAGAGCTGTTTCTGATGTCAGAGCTGTTTCTGATGTCAGAGAGCTGTTTCTGATGTCAGAGAGCTGTTTCTGATGTCAGAGCTGTTTGTGATGTCAGAGAGCTGTTTGTGATGTCAGAGCTGTTTCTGATGTCAGAGAGCTGTTTCTGATGTCAGAGAGCTGTTTGTGATGTCAGAGAGCTGTTTGTGATGTCAGAGCTGTTTGTGATGTCAGAGCTGTTTCTGATGTCAGAGCTGTTTCTGATGTCAGAGCTGTTTGTGATGTCAGAGCTGTTTGTGATGTCAGAGAGCTGTTTGTGATGTCAGAGAGCTGTTTCTGATGTCAGAGCTGTTTCTGATGTCAGAGAGCTGTTTCTGATGTCAGAGAGCTGTTTCTGATGTCAGAGAGCTGTTTCTGATGTCAGAGAGCTGTTTCTGATGTCAGAGCTGTTTGTGATGTCAGAGCTGTTTCTGATGTCAGAGCTGTTTCTGATGTCAGAGCTGTTTGTGATGTCAGAGAGCTGTTTCTGATGTCAGAGCTGTTTGTGATGTCAGAGCTGTTTCTGATGTCAGAGCTGTTTCTGATGTCAGAGCTGTTTGTGATGTCAGAGAGCTGTTTCTGATGTCAGAGCTGTTTCTGATGTCAGAGCTGTTTGTGATGTCAGAGAGCTGTTTCTGATGTCAGAGCTGTTTGTGATGTCAGAGAGCTGTTTGTGATGTCAGAGCTGTTTCTGATGTCAGAGCTGTTTGTGATGTCAGAGCTGTTTCTGATGTCAGAGCTGTTTCTGATGTCAGAGCTGTTTGTGATGTCAGAGAGCTGTTTCTGATGTCAGAGCTGTTTGTGATGTCAGAGCTGTTTCTGATGTCAGAGCTGTTTGTGATGTCAGAGCTGTTTCTGATGTCAGAGCTGTTTCTGATGTCAGAGCTGTTTGTGATGTCAGAGCTGTTTCTGATGTCAGAGAGCTGTTTCTGATGTCAGAGCTGTTTCTGATGTCAGAGAGCTGTTTCTGATGTCAGAGAGCTGTTTCTGATGTCAGAGCTGTTTGTGATGTCAGAGAGCTGTTTGTGATGTCAGAGCTGTTTCTGATGTCAGAGAGCTGTTTCTGATGTCAGAGAGCTGTTTGTGATGTCAGAGAGCTGTTTGTGATGTCAGAGCTGTTTGTGATGTCAGAGCTGTTTCTGATGTCAGAGCTGTTTCTGATGTCAGAGCTGTTTGTGATGTCAGAGCTGTTTGTGATGTCAGAGAGCTGTTTGTGATGTCAGAGAGCTGTTTCTGATGTCAGAGCTGTTTCTGATGTCAGAGAGCTGTTTCTGATGTCAGAGAGCTGTTTCTGATGTCAGAGAGCTGTTTCTGATGTCAGAGAGCTGTTTCTGATGTCAGAGCTGTTTGTGATGTCAGAGCTGTTTCTGATGTCAGAGCTGTTTCTGATGTCAGAGCTGTTTGTGATGTCAGAGAGCTGTTTCTGATGTCAGAGCTGTTTGTGATGTCAGAGCTGTTTCTGATGTCAGAGCTGTTTCTGATGTCAGAGCTGTTTGTGATGTCAGAGAGCTGTTTCTGATGTCAGAGCTGTTTCTGATGTCAGAGCTGTTTGTGATGTCAGAGAGCTGTTTCTGATGTCAGAGCTGTTTGTGATGTCAGAGAGCTGTTTGTGATGTCAGAGCTGTTTCTGATGTCAGAGCTGTTTGTGATGTCAGAGCTGTTTCTGATGTCAGAGCTGTTTCTGATGTCAGAGCTGTTTGTGATGTCAGAGAGCTGTTTCTGATGTCAGAGCTGTTTGTGATGTCAGAGCTGTTTCTGATGTCAGAGCTGTTTGTGATGTCAGAGCTGTTTCTGATGTCAGAGCTGTTTCTGATGTCAGAGCTGTTTGTGATGTCAGAGCTGTTTCTGATGTCAGAGAGCTGTTTCTGATGTCAGAGCTGTTTCTGATGTCAGAGAGCTGTTTGTGATGTCAGAGAGCTGTTTGTGATGTCAGAGCTGTTTCTGATGTCAGAGCTGTTTGTGATGTCAGAGCTGTTTCTGATGTCAGAGCTGTTTCTGATGTCAGAGCTGTTTGTGATGTCAGAGAGCTGTTTCTGATGTCAGAGCTGTTTGTGATGTCAGAGCTGTTTCTGATGTCAGAGCTGTTTGTGATGTCAGAGCTGTTTCTGATGTCAGAGCTGTTTCTGATGTCAGAGCTGTTTGTGATGTCAGAGCTGTTTCTGATGTCAGAGAGCTGTTTCTGATGTCAGAGCTGTTTCTGATGTCAGAGAGCTGTTTCTGATGTCAGAGAGCTGTTTCTGATGTCAGAGCTGTTTGTGATGTCAGAGAGCTGTTTGTGATGTCAGAGCTGTTTCTGATGTCAGAGAGCTGTTTCTGATGTCAGAGAGCTGTTTGTGATGTCAGAGAGCTGTTTGTGATGTCAGAGCTGTTTGTGATGTCAGAGCTGTTTCTGATGTCAGAGCTGTTTCTGATGTCAGAGCTGTTTGTGATGTCAGAGCTGTTTGTGATGTCAGAGAGCTGTTTGTGATGTCAGAGAGCTGTTTCTGATGTCAGAGCTGTTTCTGATGTCAGAGAGCTGTTTCTGATGTCAGAGAGCTGTTTCTGATGTCAGAGAGCTGTTTCTGATGTCAGAGCTGTTTGTGATGTCAGAGCTGTTTCTGATGTCAGAGCTGTTTCTGATGTCAGAGCTGTTTGTGATGTCAGAGAGCTGTTTCTGATGTCAGAGCTGTTTGTGATGTCAGAGCTGTTTCTGATGTCAGAGCTGTTTCTGATGTCAGAGCTGTTTGTGATGTCAGAGAGCTGTTTCTGATGTCAGAGCTGTTTCTGATGTCAGAGCTGTTTGTGATGTCAGAGAGCTGTTTCTGATGTCAGAGCTGTTTGTGATGTCAGAGAGCTGTTTGTGATGTCAGAGCTGTTTCTGATGTCAGAGCTGTTTGTGATGTCAGAGCTGTTTCTGATGTCAGAGCTGTTTCTGATGTCAGAGCTGTTTGTGATGTCAGAGAGCTGTTTCTGATGTCAGAGCTGTTTGTGATGTCAGAGCTGTTTCTGATGTCAGAGCTGTTTGTGATGTCAGAGCTGTTTCTGATGTCAGAGCTGTTTCTGATGTCAGAGCTGTTTGTGATGTCAGAGCTGTTTCTGATGTCAGAGAGCTGTTTCTGATGTCAGAGCTGTTTCTGATGTCAGAGAGCTGTTTCTGATGTCAGAGAGCTGTTTCTGATGTCAGAGCTGTTTGTGATGTCAGAGAGCTGTTTGTGATGTCAGAGCTGTTTCTGATGTCAGAGAGCTGTTTCTGATGTCAGAGAGCTGTTTGTGATGTCAGAGAGCTGTTTGTGATGTCAGAGCTGTTTGTGATGTCAGAGCTGTTTCTGATGTCAGAGCTGTTTCTGATGTCAGAGCTGTTTGTGATGTCAGAGCTGTTTGTGATGTCAGAGAGCTGTTTGTGATGTCAGAGAGCTGTTTCTGATGTCAGAGCTGTTTCTGATGTCAGAGAGCTGTTTCTGATGTCAGAGAGCTGTTTCTGATGTCAGAGAGCTGTTTCTGATGTCAGAGAGCTGTTTCTGATGTCAGAGCTGTTTGTGATGTCAGAGCTGTTTCTGATGTCAGAGCTGTTTCTGATGTCAGAGCTGTTTGTGATGTCAGAGAGCTGTTTCTGATGTCAGAGCTGTTTGTGATGTCAGAGCTGTTTCTGATGTCAGAGCTGTTTCTGATGTCAGAGCTGTTTGTGATGTCAGAGAGCTGTTTCTGATGTCAGAGCTGTTTCTGATGTCAGAGCTGTTTGTGATGTCAGAGAGCTGTTTCTGATGTCAGAGCTGTTTGTGATGTCAGAGAGCTGTTTGTGATGTCAGAGCTGTTTCTGATGTCAGAGCTGTTTGTGATGTCAGAGCTGTTTCTGATGTCAGAGCTGTTTCTGATGTCAGAGCTGTTTGTGATGTCAGAGAGCTGTTTCTGATGTCAGAGCTGTTTGTGATGTCAGAGCTGTTTCTGATGTCAGAGCTGTTTGTGATGTCAGAGCTGTTTCTGATGTCAGAGCTGTTTCTGATGTCAGAGCTGTTTGTGATGTCAGAGCTGTTTCTGATGTCAGAGAGCTGTTTCTGATGTCAGAGCTGTTTCTGATGTCAGAGAGCTGTTTCTGATGTCAGAGAGCTGTTTCTGATGTCAGAGCTGTTTGTGATGTCAGAGAGCTGTTTGTGATGTCAGAGCTGTTTCTGATGTCAGAGAGCTGTTTCTGATGTCAGAGAGCTGTTTGTGATGTCAGAGAGCTGTTTGTGATGTCAGAGCTGTTTGTGATGTCAGAGCTGTTTCTGATGTCAGAGCTGTTTCTGATGTCAGAGCTGTTTGTGATGTCAGAGCTGTTTGTGATGTCAGAGAGCTGTTTCTGATGTCAGAGCTGTTTCTGATGTCAGAGAGCTGTTTCTGATGTCAGAGAGCTGTTTCTGATGTCAGAGAGCTGTTTCTGATGTCAGAGAGCTGTTTCTGATGTCAGAGCTGTTTGTGATGTCAGAGCTGTTTCTGATGTCAGAGCTGTTTCTGATGTCAGAGCTGTTTGTGATGTCAGAGAGCTGTTTCTGATGTCAGAGCTGTTTCTGATGTCAGAGAGCTGTTTCTGATGTCAGAGCTGTTTCTGATGTCAGAGCTGTTTGTGATGTCAGAGAGCTGTTTCTGATGTCAGAGCTGTTTGTGATGTCAGAGCTGTTTGTGATGTCAGAGCTGTTTGTGATGTCAGAGCTGTTTCTAGTGATGTGAAAGGAGGTTTTCCATAGCCATCCCACTTCAACTTTTGGGGGGGGGGGGGTTTAACCCCTTTTTCTCCCCAATTTCAGGACTAATTGTAGTTACAGTCTTGTCTCATCGCTGCAACTCCCGTACGGACTCGGGAGAGGCGAAGGTCGAGAGCCGTGTGTCCTCCGAAACACGACCCAAACAAGCCGCACTGCTTCTTGACACAACGCGCGCGTCCAACCCGGAAGCCGGCCGCACCAATGTGTCGGAGGAAACACCGTACACCTGGCGACCTGGTCAGCGTGCACTGCACCCGGCCCGCCACAGGAGTCGCTAGAGCGCGATGGGACGAGGATATCCCTGCCGGCCAAACCCTCCCCTAACCCAGACGAAGCTGGGCAAAATTGTGCGCCGCCTCATGGGTCTCCCGGTCGCGGCCGGCTGCGACAGAGCCTGGACTCGAACCCAGAATCTCTGGTGGCACAGCTAGCACTGCGATGCAGTGCCTTAGACCACTGCACCACCCGGGAGGCAGTCCCAGTTTAACTTGACTGTTAATCTACAGTCCCAGTTTAATTTGACTGTTAATCTACAGTCCCAGTTTAATTTGACTGTTAATCTACAGTCCCAGTTTAATTTGACTGTTAATCTACAGTCCCAGTTTAATTTGACTGTTAATCTACAGTCCCAGTTTAATTTGACTGTTAATCTACAGTCCCAGTTTAATTTGACTGTTAATCTACAGTCCCAGTTTATCTTGACTGTTAATCTACAGTCCCAGTTTATCTTGACTGTTAATCTACAGTCCCAGTTTAATTTGACTGTTAATCTACAGTCCCAGTTTATCTTGACTGTTAATCTACAGTCCCAGTTTATCTTGACTGTTAATCTACCGTGACCTTTATCTTGACTGTTAAATCTACTGTGACCTTTATCTTGACTATTTATCTACCGTGATCTTTAGCCTTCAGTTTAACCCCGTAACCCCTATCCGAGTGGGGTATTCCAGAAAAACAGGATTATTAAATCAACCAGCTAATTTTGATCCTTCTTTCTGGAACATATCCCCTTGGCCTCTGACTAACCTTTAACCTCTTCATCTCCTCCCTCAGCAAAACCTGGAGCAGCGGAGGTCACAGCAAGAGGGGGGTATAGGGGCGGGGGGTGGGGGCGGGGCGGGGGCGGGGGAGAGGAAAGACAAAGGAGGGCCGTCCACAGAGCCACCAGACCCCAAGAAGAGGAAGTACAGCCCGCTGTAAGCACTGCTGTCTCACACACACACACACACACACACACACACACACACACACACACACACACACACACACACACACACACACACACACACACACACACACACAAACTCAGCCGACACATATACACACAGACAAACTTCCACACCTAACACATTCTCTCCCTCTCTCTCCATCGCCTCTCTCTCTCTCTCTCTCTCTCTCTCTCTCTCTCTCTCGCTCTCGCTCCATCCATCTCTCCTTATCTTTCTGCAGTGATGGTACGGCTGGCAATAGTCTAGGTGCCAGGATGCTGCAGGGAGGGGTGAAGAAAGGACTGCTGCTACGTAACATGCAAGTGGACTGACCCCTGACCTTTAAACCTCTATCCTCTAACCCCTGACATTCGACCATCACACAGGACTAGGCTCCCTAGGTACAGATCAGCTTCTCCTCCCCCCCTAATCCTAACCTTAACCCTTTACACTCGAACCCGTATCCGGGTTGAAAATGGCAGATTTGGGCACCAATAGATACCTATTATGAGTGTTGACTGGCAGACGTTCTGAACTTGAGCACCTCATCCAACGTAAAGCCCCCCGTCCGTCCCTCCTCGTAACTTTTTGCAAATGTTTTGTTTGTCTGAGTGAGGAAAATGCTGTACATTAAGATGACAATATTGCATTTTGTTGAGGATTAGAATAAATATCGCTTTGATGTCATACAACACCTGTGAGTCCAGTTACCAGACGACTTGTCGTCATACCCCTGGGTTGTTCTGAACAGAATGAGACTGCGTTTACCACTGCACACGCACCTGAATGCAGTCCTGACTCCTTTCTCTGCACACCAACATGGCAATATGCTTCTCTGAATTGCCTTGTGAAAGCTCAAACACCGTAAGGTCATATTTTATAACTTAGCTAGTCATGTTGGCAACAGAACAGGCTTTCACATGATGCCCACCTGACCCAGGTTGCTATTTATAATGACAGTGTTTGGTTTACCTAAACAACAACAGTAAATGTGTGATGGAGGGGAGGAAGGGCTGTGTTCCAACCAAAACAACTACAAGTGTGTTTGCTGTAGTTCCTCAACGGTCCAGCTAGGAGAGCTCAAACAAGCACCTTACAGCTGAAGACTCTTCTTTAAGTCATAAAAAAATGCATTGAAATGACTTAGGAACTATGCACAGTTTGGAGAGGTGTGTGGCCACATGGAAACCTCAGTTAGACCTCTCACTCAAACCTTTTACATACATTTGTCTAAAGTTGCACCTACCCCACATTTTCCAGGAATATTCTTAACATGTTACTGAATGTATCCAGAGTATTTTAGATTTCGTTATCAACAAATAAGGTGAAAACTAGAGTAAATGTAAAATGCACATGTTTGGATTCAGTCTTCTGTCAGGTGAACTGTTGTGTCCTAAATAATTTCAGTTGTTACCATGGTAATGCATATGCTTTAAATATTTCATCTGTAAGTAAATTCAGCCCTGTCCATGTAGGCCAATTCCCACGAGTGTAAAGGGTTAACAGGAAGTGTGTGTGTGTGGGGGGACTGACCCTGGATGAGCATTTAGTGGAAACTGTATCCTACTCCTCATACAGACCGGGACCCGTTACTCTCCTCTACCACTACTACATAGATATATAGATATAGATAGACAGAACTGGGACCATCTGCTCTCCTGTATCACTACTACATAGATATATATATAGATAGATAGATAGGCTCCTGTTTTTAAATTCTACATCGGAAGGAAGGAACCGATGCAGTGTGGCCTGGTTGTCACGGAAAACTTCTTAAATCTGATCGCGGCGCAGGACCTGCACCTTTCACTTGGGCTGCAGGGCGATACGGGACATCAACACTATATGAGATCAACGCTGTGGGAGAGCGACGCTGTGGGAGATCAACGCTACGGGAGAGCAACGCCACGGGAGAGCAACGCCACGGGAGAGCAACGCTGTAGGAGAGCAACGCTACGGGAGAGCAACGCCACGGGAGAGCAACGCTGTAGGAGATCAACGCCACGGGAGATCAACGCCACGGGAGAGCAACGCCACGGGAGAGCAACGCTACGGGAGAGCAACGCTACGGGAGAGCAACGCCACGGGAGAGCAACGCTACGGGAGAGCAACGCTACGGTAGAGCAACGCCACGGGAGATCAACGCTACGGGAGAGCAACACTACGGGAGACCAACGCCACGGGAGAGCAACGCTACGGGAGAGCAACGCTACGGGAGAGCAACGCCACGGGAGATCAACGCCACGGGAGAGCAACGCCGTGGGAGAGCAACGCTGTAGGAGATCAACGCTACGGGAGAGCAACGCTGTAGGAGATCAACGCCACGGGAGATCAACGCCGTGGGAGATTAACGCTGTGGGAGATCAACGCTACGGGAGAGCAACGCCACGGGAGAGCAACGCCACGGGAGATCAACGCCGCGGGAGATCAACGCCGCGGGAGATCAACGCCGTGGGAGATTAACGCCGTGGGAGAGCGACGCCACGGGAGAGCGACGCCACGGGAGATCAACGCCACGGGAGATCAACGCTACGGGAGATCAACGCTACGGGAGAGCAACGCCACGGGAGAGCAACGCCACGGGAGAGCAACGCCACGGGAGATCAACGCCACGGGAGAGCAATGCCACGGGAGAGCAACGCCACGGGAGAGCAACGCCACGGGAGAGCAACGCTACGGGAGAGCAACGCTACGGTAGAGCAACGCTACGGGAGAGCAACGCCACGGGAGAGCAACACTACGGGAGACCAACGCCACGGGAGAGCAACGCCATGGGAGATCAACGCCACGGGAGAGCAACGCCGTGGGAGAGCAACGCCGTAGGAGATCAACGCTACGGGAGAGCAACGCTGTAGGAGATCAACACCACGGGAGATCAACGCCGTGGGAGATTAACGCTGTGGGAGATCAACACTACGGGAGAGCAACGCCACGGGAGAGCAACGCCACGGGAGATCAACGCCGTGGGAGATTAACGCTGTGGGAGAGCGACGCCACGGGAGAGCGACGCCACGGGAGATCAACGCTACGGGAGATCAACGCTACGGGAGATCAACGCCACGGGAGAGCAACGCTATGGGAGAGCGACGCCACGGGAGAGCAACGCTACGGGAGATCAACGCTACGGGAGAGCAACGCCACGGGAGAGCAACGCCACGGGAGAGCAACGCCACGGGAGAGCAACACTACGGGAGACCAACGCCACGGGAGAGCAACGCCACGGGAGAGCAACGCCACGGGAGAGCAACGCTACGGGAGACCAACGCCACGGGAGAGCAACGCTACGGGAGAGCAACGCTACGGTAGAGCAACGCCACGGGAGATCAACGCCACGGGAGAGCAACACTACGGGAGACCAACGCCACGGGAGAGCAACGCTACGGTAGAGCAACGCCACGGGAGATCAACGCTACGAGAGATCAACGCCACGGGAGATCAACGCCGCGGGAGAGCGACGCTACGGGAGAGCAACGCTGCGGGAGATCAACGCTGTGGGAGAGCAACGCCACGGGAGATCAACGCCGTGGGAGAGCAACGCCACGGGAGATCAACGCTGTGGGAGAGCAACGCTACGGGAGATCAACGCCACGGGAGATCAATATGGAGGTGATCACCAACAGTAAGCCAGCCATGGACGATAGAAAAAGGAGTTTTAGATTCACGAAAGATAACCGTCAATTCATCACGTTTGTTTGATTGGGTTCTGTATGTGCGGCTTTGATATCATACAGGGAGTGAAAGGACTATGTTTCTAATAGCAGCCCCCTGCGGCACCCTATTCCTGCACTACTTTTGACCAGGGCCCATAGCTCTATGTAGGGAATAGGGTGCCAAGTGTCTGAAATGGCACCCTAATTCCCTACAGGCCCTGGTCAAAAGTAGTGCACTATATAGGGAATAGGGTGCCATTTGGGATGAATATTAAGTGTCTGAAATGGTATCCTAATTCCCTACAGGCCCTGGTCAAAAGTAGTGCGCTATATAGGGAATAGGGTGCCATTTGGGATTTAACTTAGACAGTGTGAGGATTTTAGAATGAGCACTTTTTTAAAAAACTTTTTACCCAGATAGAGATGTGGACAGAACATTCTGGTAGTGATCTGGCCTCCCATGGACAGTATATCACACTAACAAGGTATCAGGTGTGAACCAATAGTAATATCATTCTGATATGTGTGTAAAATGGAATTTGTAGTAAATGCATATTGTAATATAGTATTTGGTTCTGGGGGGGAAAAAAAGAGATTTGGTTCGTCTTTTGTATTTGAAATACTGACTATCGTGATCTTTGTCTCATTTTTATAACGTTATTTGTTTGATCGGGTATGGCTGTCAGATCTCAATCTTTCAAATTACAAAGCTACAAATCTTTTAACCCCACTATAACTTAATAGTACCTTGATAATCCTCAGATTTTAACCCCACTATAACTTAAAAGTACCTTGATCATTTTAACCCTACAATTGACTTGTGTGATTAACTGGTTTGGTTGACTGGTTTGATTTACTGATGTGATTGACTGGTTTGGTTGACTGGTTTCATTTACTGATGTGATTTACTGGCGTGATTGACTGGTTTGCTGCAGAAATGTTTTGGTACCCTTCCCCCAGATCTGAGCCTCGACACAATCCTGTCTCGGAGCTCTACGGACAATTCCTTCGACCTGATGGCTTGGTTTTTGCTCTGACATGCACTGTCAACTGTGGGACTTTATATAGACAGGTGTGTGCCTTTCCAAATCATGTCCAATCAATTGAATTTACCACAGGTGGACTCCAAATAAAGTTATAGAAACATCTCAAGGATGATCAATGGAAACAGAATGCACCTGAGCTCAATTTCGAGTCTAATAGCAAAGGGTCTGAATACTTATGTAAATAAAGTATTTCTGGTTTTTATTTCTAAAAACTTGTTTTCTCTTTGTCATTATGGGGTGTTGTGTGTATATTGATGAGGATAAAAATAAGTTGTATACATTTTAGAATAACAGGCTGTCTACACCGCTCGCGTTGCAAAATAAATTTAGAGATCTATGTTATTCAATTATTGCACCCACACTGCTCACGCGCGCCAACGAGCGTCTGCGTTGCCAAGGGCTAAAATAGAAGTCAGTTCTATTTCTGACGCAGATCGCGCTGCAAGTCCTGCCTCTCCCATCTCCTCATTGGTTTGTAGAAGCAGGTACCCACATGCCATCTCCTCATTGGTTATACCCACGTGGGTGACTGAAAGACGAACGAGGTCAGTGGCGGTAATGCACCTAATTTATGAAAGTTGCCAATCGCGATATAAAGTCAAGAGAAGAAAAAGCCTGGAAGGAGGAGAGATGACTAGAAACGATTCAGTTGACCGTTTTATGTGTGGATTAATTGTCGGAGTAGAGGACCTTGTGCATTTCAGGTAAAATAACAACTCAATGTTTATATTCCAGGACAAATTAGCTAGCAACAGCAAGCTAGCAAAATAGGACAAATTAGTTAGCAAGTGCAAGCTAGCTAGCTGTGTACGGAGGCGAAGCCAGGTGCAGGAGATCAGAAGGTAGTAAATAGGCGCACTTTAATTCCGGTCAAAAAATGACAGCACATAACAACATAAGCGTTCCAAAAAACACGGAACTTAACAAAAGTATAGCGCCTGACGATACCCACATAACAATAAACAATTACACACAAAGTCATGGAGGGGAAACAGAGGACTAAATACATTTATGCACGATGGCGCACGCGCACAGCCGGTTTGGGTTCCATGTACCACGGGTATAACCAATGAGGAGACGGCATGTGGGTACCTGCTTCTATAAACCAATGAGGAGATGGGAGAGGCAGGACTTGCAGCGCGATCTGCATCAGAATTAGAACTGACTTCTATTTTAGCCCTTGGCAACGCAGACGCTCCTTGGCGCGCATGCGCGCGAGCAGTGTGGGTGCAATAATTGAATAATATAGATTTCTAAATTTATTTTGCAACGCTCGCGCACGCTGACACGAGCGGTGTAGTCAGCCTGTAAGGCTGTAACGTAACAAAAAGTGGAACAAGTCGAGGGGTCTGAATACTTTCCGAATGCATCGTGTTGATGTTCTCCGTATCCAGAATGATTTAGCAGTGCATAGTGCTGGAACAGGTTTCCTGTTACATTCATCAGAGGTGTAGGGAGGGTGGTCTATGAATTTTAAAAAATTAAAAAAAGTAATTATACAGATGATTAACAAAACATACACACAACAGTATTCATACCTTGTTTTTTGTTGTGAATGAAAAAAAACGTGTGTTGATAATGGTTTTCATACACATACCTTGTCCATAATGTAGAGGCCTATGGGATTTTCACTGAAGAGGTAAGGGAGGAGGATGGTAAACGTGATCTGCATAACATACCAACACTAACTGACATACCTTTTGTATGCCTCCTCGTCTGCATACCTGCAGACACAGACACAAAGGTGAGCACTTCAGTCATCTTCACCCAATACAGCTATCCTTCAACATATTCTTATAGCCTACATATTCTTACCTCTTTGTTGATTGATATCCATTGAATTGCTTGCCTAACTTCCTCAGTAGACTAGAGTATTACTTTATTAATCCCAACTTGGGGAATTTGTTTTATCACAGCATGCATCATCAATGACTTACAAGGACAGGACACGTAACAATGATGTAAGCTTCCTTATAATGAAGTCTGGATTGGGCTTTTTTAGTCGACACCGTTGGGAATTCAACTTCCAGTTCAGTTTGTTGTCCACTATTACATTTATAAGAGTTAACAGTACCAATCTCTTCACAATTAATAGAAATGGGATTAAAAATATCTTAAATTTTCCCTCAAATCTACCACTCGCTCCTTGGTCTTCAATGGATTCAGGTCCAGGTAATTGGCCTCACACCATTTTACAAAGGGCTCTGTTATCCCTGTGATGAGCAGAGTCTCCTCTCACCACACAGCTGACTATAGCTGTCTCCTCTCATCACACAGCTGATTATAACAGTCTCCTCTCCTCACACAGCTGATTATAGCAGTCTCCTCTCACCACACAGCTGATTATAACAGTCTCCTCTCATCACACAGCTGATTATAACAGTCTCCTCTCCTCACACAGCTGATTATAGCAGTCTCCTCTCACCACACAGCTGATTATAACAGTCTCCTCTCATCACACAGCTGACTATAGCAGTCTCCTCTCATCACACAGCTGACTATAGCAGTCTCCTCTCATCACACAGCTGACTATAGCAGAGTCTCCTCTCATTACACAGCTAACTATAGCAGTCTCCTCTCACCACACAGCTGACTATAACAGTCTCCTCTCATCACACAGCTGATTATAACAGAGTCTCCTCTCATCACACAGCTGACTATAACAGTCTCCTCTCATCACACAGCTGACTATAACAGTCTCCTCTCATCACACAGCTGACTATATCAGAGTCTCCTCTCATCACACAGCTGACTATAACAGAGTCTCCTCTCATCACACAGCTGACTATAGCAGAGTCTCCTCTCATTACACAGCTGACTATAGCAGTCTCCTCTCATCACACAGCTGATTATAGCAGTCTCCTCTCATCACACAGCTGACTATAGCAGAGTCTCCTCTCATTACACAGCTGACTATAACAGTCTCCTCTCATCACACAGCTGACTATAGCAGTCTCCTCTCATCACACAGCTGACTATAGCAGTCTCCTCTCATTACACAGCTGACTATAGCAGTCTCCTCTCACCACACAGCTGAATATAACAGAGTCTCCTCTCATCACACAGCTGACTATAACAGTCTCCTCTCATCACACAGCTGATTATAACAGTCTCCTCTCATCACACAGCTGACTATAACAGTCTCCTCTCATCACACAGCTGATTATAACAGTCTCCTCTCATCACACAGCTGACTATAACAGTCTCCTCTCATCACACAGCTGACTATAGCAGAGTCTCCTCTCATCACACAGCTGACTATAACAGAGTCTCCTCTCATCACACAGCTGATTATAGCAGTCTCCTCTCATCACACAGCTGACTATAACAGAGTCTCCTCTCATCACACAGCTGACTATAACAGTCTCCTCTCATCACACAGCTGACTATAGCAGTCTCCTCTCATCACACAGCTGACTATAGCAGAGTTTCCTCACATCACACAGCTGACTATAGCAGAGTCTCCTCTCATTACACAGCTGACTATAACAGTCTCCTCTCATCACACAGCTGACTATAGCAGTCTCCTCTCATCACACAGCTGACTATAACAGTCTCCTCTCATCACACAGCTGACTATAGCTGTCTCCTCTCATTACACAGCTGACTATAGCAGAGTCTCCTCTCATCACACAGCTGACTATAGCAGTCTCCTCTCATCACACAGCTGACTATAACAGTCACCTCTCATCACACAGCTGACTATAGGAGAGTCTCCTCTCATCACACAGCTGACTATATCAGTCTCCTCTCATCACACAGCTGACTATAGCAGTCTCCTCTCATCACACAGCTGACTATAACAGTCTCCTCTCATCACACAGCTGACTATAACAGTCTCCTCTCATCACACAGCTGACTATAGCAGTCTCCTCTCATCACACAGCTGACTATAACAGTCTCCTCTCATCACACAGCTGATTATAACAGTCTCCTCTCATCACACAGCTGACTATAGCAGTCTCCTCTCACCACACAGCTGACTATAGCAGAGTCTCCTCTCATCAAACAGCTGACTATAACAGTCTCCTCTCATCACACAGCTGACTATAGCAGTCTCCTCTCATCACACAGCTGACTATAGCAGTCTCCTCTCATCACACAGCTGACTATAGCAGTCTCCTCTCATCACACAGCTGACTTTAACAGTCTCCTCTCATCACACAGCTGACTATAGCAGTCTCCTCTCATCACACAGCTGACTATAGCAGTCTCCTCTCATCACACAGCTGACTATAGCAGTCTCCTCTCATCACACAGCTGACTATAGCAGTCTCCTCTCATCACACAGCTGACTATAGCAGTCTCCTCTCATCACACAGCTGACTATAGCAGAGTCTCCTCTCATTACACAGCTAACTATAGCAGTCTCCTCTCACCACACAGCTGACTATAACAGTCTCCTCTCATCACACAGCTGATTATAACAGAGTCTCCTCTCATCACACAGCTGACTATAACAGTCTCCTCTCATCACACAGCTGACTATAACAGTCTCCTCTCATCACACAGCTGACTATAACAGTCTCCTCTCATCACACAGCTGACTATATCAGAGTCTCCTCTCATCACACAGCTGACTATAACAGAGTCTCCTCTCATCACACAGCTGACTATAGCAGAGTCTCCTCTCATTACACAGCTGACTATAGCAGTCTCCTCTCATCACACAGCTGATTATAGCAGTCTCCTCTCATCACACAGCTGACTATAGCAGAGTCTCCTCTCATTACACAGCTGACTATAACAGTCTCCTCTCATCACACAGCTGACTATAGCAGTCTCCTCTCATCACACAGCTGACTATAGCAGTCTCCTCTCATTACACAGCTGACTATAGCAGTCTCCTCTCACCACACAGCTGAATATAACAGAGTCTCCTCTCATCACACAGCTGACTATAACAGTCTCCTCTCATCACACAGCTGATTATAACAGTCTCCTCTCATCACACAGCTGACTATAACAGTCTCCTCTCATCACACAGCTGATTATAACAGTCTCCTCTCATCACACAGCTGACTATAACAGTCTCCTCTCATCACACAGCTGACTATAGCAGAGTCTCCTCTCATCACACAGCTGACTATAACAGAGTCTCCTTTCATCACACAGCTGACTATAACAGTCTCCTCTCATCACACAGCTGACTATAGCAGAGTTTCCTCACATCACACAGCTGACTATAGCAGTCTCCTCTCATTACACAGCTGACTATATCAGTCTCCTCTCATCACACAGCTGACTATAGCAGAGTCTCCTCTCATTACACAGCTGACTATAACAGTCTCCTCTCATCACACAGCTGACTATAACAGTCTCCTCTCATCACACAGCTGACTATAGCAGTCTCCTCTCATCACACAGCTGACTAACAGTCTCCTCATCACACAGCTGACTATAGCAGTCTCCTCTCATCACACAGCTGACTATAGCAGTCTCCTCTCATCACACAGCTGACTATAGCAGAGTCTCCTCTCATCACACAGCTGACTATAGCAGAGTCTCCTCTCATTACACAGCTGACTATAGCAGTCTCATCTCATCACACAGCTGACTATAACAGAGTCTCCTCTCATCACACAGCTGATTATAGCAGTCTCCTCTCATCACACAGCTGACTATAACAGAGTCTCCTCTCATCACACAGCTGACTATAACAGTCTCCTCTCATCACACAGCTGACTATAGCAGTCTCCTCTCATCACACAGCTGACTATAGCAGAGTTTCCTCACATCACACAGCTGACTATAGCAGAGTCTCCTCTCATTACACAGCTGACTATAACAGTCTCCTCTCATCACACAGCTGACTATAGCAGTCTCCTCTCATCACACAGCTGACTATAACAGTCTCCTCTCATCACACAGCTGACTATAGCTGTCTCCTCTCATTACACAGCTGACTATAGCAGAGTCTCCTCTCATCACACAGCTGACTATAGCAGTCTCCTCTCATCACACAGCTGACTATAACAGTCACCTCTCATCACACAGCTGACTATAGGAGAGTCTCCTCTCATCACACAGCTGACTATATCAGTCTCCTCTCATCACACAGCTGACTATAGCAGTCTCCTCTCATCACACAGCTGACTATAACAGTCTCCTCTCATCACACAGCTGACTATAACAGTCTCCTCTCATCACACAGCTGACTATAGCAGTCTCCTCTCATCACACAGCTGACTATAACAGTCTCCTCTCATCACACAGCTGATTATAGCAGTCTCCTCTCATCACACAGCTGACTATAGCAGTCTCCTCTCACCACACAGCTGACTATAGCAGAGTCTCCTCTCATCAAACAGCTGACTATAGCAGTCTCCTCTCATCACACAGCTGACTATAGCAGTCTCCTCTCATCACACAGCTGACTATAGCAGTCTCCTCTCATCACACAGCTGACTATAGCAGTCTCCCTCTCATCACACAGCTGACTATAGCAGAGTCTCCTCTCATCACACAGCTGACTATAGCAGTCTCCTCTCATCACACAGCTGACTATAACAGTCTCCTCTCATCACACAGCTGACTATAGCAGTCTCCTCTCATCACACAGCTGACTATAACAGTCTCCTCTCATCACACAGCTGACTATAGCAGAGTTGTCAGAGAGTTTCTGTAAGTGGTTCAGTTTATGGGCAACGATGATCCAGCTAGTTAACATTAGCCTTCTACATCTACCTACATATTGAACTTCCTTCCTCTCAGGCCAGGGACACAACAATGTCAGAATGAATAGTTGGATCAGAATCGCCTTCATAATAATTGGCCAGTATGGAGAATTAATTCAAACCAGTCCAAATCCCTATCTCTATCCTTGGCTAATTTAGAAAAGGACCCATTTTTTTGGCTGGCTTACCACCGGATCACAACGACACAACGACATTCTAGTTTTTTTTTCTGTCAATGACGTTTGGCTTTTGCTGTCAAATCCAAGATGGCTTCCCTTGGCACTCTTTACTTTGGTGTGAAGTCAAATCCAAGATGGCTTCCCTTGACACTCTTTCTTTTGGTGTGAAGTCAAATCCAAGATGGCTTCCCTTGACACTTTTTTTGGTGCGCCAGAACCATTCACTGTTGAGCTCACTCAGTTTAGCTCAACACTGATTGGCTATTATTTAATACTTTTTTTTTTTTATCAAGGGGAGGCCAAATGCTCGCTGGCTTCCCTCTGCATTCAATGCTACTGGTGGCAACAATGTCATACTCTTTATGACCAGACAGCATCAGATAGATGGCCTACACATACAGAGACAGAGGGGCGCTGTTTCCCTCGCTCGGATGCTTTCTCCAGTGAGATACATTCAGCCTCTTGTGAATTGAAGGAAAATTATGAAACACAGAGAGACAAAATATACATAAAAATTTTTTATTTTTTTATTTTTTTATTGTTTTGGAGAAGCCTGGCTTCCCTTGGTATCCATGACTACATGCCACTGGCAGGTGCTTGTTGTGATCTCACCCTCGTGTTGCTAGGCAATGGCTGTCCTCCCATCTTGTTGGTCAGCAGGCAGAGGGGGTGGGGTGGGGGGGGGTAGAAGGCTCCTCAACCTCGGTGGTCGGGCTAGCAGGCTGCTCGGTGAGCTCTCCATCAGTCTCAACATGGTGGTACACTGCTCTTGTCAGTGCCCAGACATTTTGAAATATCCACGCTGATCAAAGCATAGCCAACTAGATATAATTATTCAGTGAGACACTACCTAAACTTAACGAAGCTAGCTGTAGCTGTCTGCAAGGTGAACAATCTTTTCTCTTTCTGTGAAAGAAAAAAACTGTCAATTTGACCCCGCTCTGGGATCCAATGAGCTGCCTAAACAAGGGATTGAAGGCCGTATCATTATGACATTGGATGGCTAGGTCCCCAATCAGAATGTATTTTTTGTGATTTTTAACTACAAAATATTACATTATTACTTACGCCCTCCTACCCCCCTCAGATTATGAGCGTACACTGGCATATAGCCTTTGTTCCGGTCTGTGCTACTGGCAGGCTACACCGGCATATAGCCTCTGGCCTGGTCTGTGCTACTGGCAGGTTACACTGGCATATAGCCTCTGTTCCGGTCTGTGCTACTGGCAGGCTACACCGGCATATAGCCTCTGGCCTGGTCTGTGCTACTGGCAGGTTACACTGGCATATAGCCTCTGTTCTGGTCTGTGCTACTGGCAGGTTACACTGGCATATAGCCTCTGTTCCGGTCTGTGCTACTGGCAGGCTACACTGGCATATAGCCTCTGTTCTGGTCTGTGCTACTGGCAGGTTACACTGGCATATAGCCTCTGTTCCCCGGTCTGTGCTACTGGCAGGTTACACTGGCATATAGCCTCTGTTCTGGTCTGTGCTACTGGCAGGTTACACTGGCATATAGCCTCTGTTCCCGGTCTGTGCTACTGGCAGGTTACACTGGCATATAGCCTCTGTTCTGGTCTGTGCTACTGGCAGGTTACACTGGCATATAGCCTCTGTTCCCCGGTCTGTCCTACTGGCAGGCTACACTGGCATATAGCCTCTGTTCTGGTCTGTGCTACTGGCAGGTTACACCGGCATATAGCCTCTGGCCTGGTCTGTGCTACTGGCAGGTTACACCGGCATATAGCCTCTGTTCTGGTCTGTGCTACTGGCAGGCTACACTGGCATATAGCCTCTGTTCCCGGTCTGTGCTACTGGCAGGCTACACTGGCAAAACTGAGCATGGTAATTAATATGCCATTTGTTATGTTTATGGTGAAACAAATTCTATCTGGGGGGGTCCATGACCGGTTTTTGCCATCCCATAGTGCACCCTGGCTAGGAGTGTCCACGTAGCCTCTTCCTGATTGAACGCCACACAATTTCCAAGAAGGAGACAAGTTTCAATCACTGGTATACTGTTAGGAAGGCATTCATTAAGAGGGAATCACACATGGTAAAACATAAAAGTACTGTTGGTGTATTCTCACTTAGTGTGGTAAGTTTGACTGTGCATCGGAACAGAAGTGCTGTGCATGTATTTCTACATTACTGGTTGTTGTCTCAACATTGTGTTTCCCAAACATGGTTTTGCAAACAAGGTGTGGTTTAGAAAAGAGGAATTACATTGTGACAACCACAAAAAATTATTGGCAATCTTTACCTACACTGAGCAAAACACACTATTTGACTATTGCTGAATTGGTTCATACAAAAATAACTAAATTACATTCTGTGGGTGAAAAACATGACATGACACTTGGTTTGGAAAGACTTGTCCCACATTATATACCCCCTTTCAGTTGATGTTGATGTTATTACACAAACGCAATACATTTTATATAAACGTTTTTCCCCCGTGTATATTTATAATCCATAATCGTGGTTATATACAGGAAGATTTGACTTTGTTTACTAAATATTTTTCACTGAAAAAGAAAGATCCCATCTGACAGCTGATGTTGTTTCCATGGAAACGACGACACAAGCCGTGGCTAACCCACTGAGGTAAATTACTTCTTTACAAAATATTGTCAACACTAACGTTAAAAAGTTGGATTAAACAACTAGTTAGCTAATTATATAGCTAATAAAAGTCTAACATTTTGGGGGGGGGGGTAATCATGACCTGTACTATTTTTGGGGGATTGTGTTTCTTTGAGACCGTAGCTCGACAGGCTAGCTACTGTAACGTTACAGCGTTAGCTGCACTGGCTAACCCCTATATAACGTCCTGCTAAATCAACAACACAAGTTTAATAAAACTAGCTGTAAAAAAATGTAAAGCACTTCTTCAATTAAAAAATAACAACAAAAAATACCTCAATTGAAATCGATTAACTTAAGCTAGCGAATTCAAATGAGACATTTTTTTTTATTTATTTTAATTGAAGAAGTGCTTTACATTTTTTACAGCTAGTTTGATTAAACTTGTCGTGTTGATTTAGCAGGACGTTTATTTGGGGGGGTTTAGCCAGTGCAGCTGACGCTGTAACGTTACCGTAGATTAAACGGAGAGCAGGATGTCGGAGGGAGAGGACCATGCGGGGCTGTCCGAGGGAGAGGAGGCTGCGAATGAGGAAGGACAGGAGGAAAATATGTCCGAGAAAGAGGAGCAGGTGTATATTGACATTGTTTCGTTTTTTTTTTTTTTTTTGATTATCGATCACATGGGTAACCTAATCCTACAATACATGTCAAATTGTAAACTGATAAGTCATCAATAAAATTTGATTTATTCTGATTCATTGATTCATGAATTCATTATTTCTGCTTAGCTGAGTTTTGTGTTGATGTGTCCGTCTCCAGATTGAGCCGTGTCCTCTCACCAAGGAAATTCTGATCCCAGGTCTGTCTCTTTTGTGTCGCACCGGGAACGGCCTGGCACACGCCTTCGTAAAGCTCGAACTGAAAGACAGGTGACATGAACACCACAGGACACAAAACACCTGGGGTGCATCTCAGATGGCACCCTATTCCATTTATAGTGCACTTGCCCTACTTTTGAACAGGGCCTATAGGGATGCTATTTGAGATGCAACCGGGTCCAGTCCCAAATCAACTGCTAGCCCTTAGGTTGGCCCCTAGCCTCTCATCCCTAGCCCCTAACCCAAGACAATTATTACATCTAAAATAATTGGATGGGTATATGCAGCAATGCAACTTACCCCGTCTCTCTCCCTCTGCCTCCCTACTCCCTCTCTCTCCCTGTTCCTTCCTACCCCCTCTATCCCCCGTCTCTCTCCCTGTGCCGCCCCACCCCTCTCTGTCGCTGTGCCTCCCTACCCCGTCTCTCTCCCCCCTCTCTCTCCGCCTTCCTTCTCCCTCCCCTCTCTCCCCTTCCTTCTCTCTCTCTCCCCCCTCTCTCCTTCCCTCCCTCTTCCTCTCTCTCCCCTCCCTCTCTCTCCCCCTCCCTCTCCTCTCCCCCTTCTCCCTCTCTCCCCAGGCGTCCGACGGACATAGCCCTGGTCAGCTCGTTTGTCCACCTGCGTTTCCTGGACGTGTCATCCAACCACCTCTCTGACCTTTCACCCCTGGTCGCCCTCACACAGCTGCTGTGGCTGAAGGCAAGGACCCAAATTGCACCATATTCCTCATATAGTGCAACATTTTGACCAGCGTCTTGGGATATAGGATTGTCTCCGTCCCAAATTAGTCCCAAATAAGGATACTTCCTCCTGTGTAAGACGGTGTAGCATTTTTCAATAAGAGAAAATATAAAAATTATCCTCCCCCCCCCCAGGGCGATGGTAACATGGTGGCGGGGTTCAGAGGTCAGCCCCTGGGTCAGCTGATCTACCTACAGTGGCTGAGTCTGGCCCTGAACCGCCTCAGAGACCTGGAGGGCCTAGAAGGCTTCGCCCTGGAGAGCCTCAACCTCATTGGTCAGTCTGGGAGGGGGGTGTGGGAGAGCCGTAACCTCATTGGTCAGTCTGGGAGGGGGGTGTGGGAGAGCCGTAACCTCATTGGTCAGTCTGGGAGGGGGTGTGGAGAGCTTCCGTAACCTCATTGGTCAGTCTGGGAGGGGGTGTGGGAGAGCCGTAACCTCATTGGTCAGTCTGGGAGGGGGGTGTGGGAGAGCCTCAACCTCATTGGTCAGTCTGGGAGGGGGGTGTGGGAGAGCCGTAACCTCATTGGTCAGTCTGGGAGGGGGGTGTGGGAGAGCCGTAACCTCATTTGTCAGTCTGGGAGGGGGGTGTGGGAGAGCCGTAACCTCATTGGTCAGTCTGGGAGGGGGGTGTGGGAGAGCCGTAACCTCATTGGTCAGTCTGGGAGGGGGGTGTGGGAGAGCCGTAACCTCATTTGTCAGTCTGGGAGGGGGGTGTGGGAGAGCCGTAACCTCATTGGTCAGTCTGGGAGGGGGTGTGGGAGAGCCGTAACCTCATTGGTCAGTCTGGGAGGGGGTGTGGGAGAGACTCAATATCATTGGTCAGTCTGGGGAGAGGGTGTAGGAGAACCGTAACCTCATTGGTCAGTCTGGGGAGAGGGTGTAGGAGAGACTCAATATCATTGGTCAGTCTGGGGAGAGGGTGTAGGAGAACCTCATTTGCCAGGATTGATCTATTGACATAGATTTAAGGTCTGAATGTGGCTGAGATAAAGTAACAGATCTTACAATCAGTGTACTGAGGTGACCGAATGCAGACGGACCGACCATTACCTAGCATAGACCCATAAAGAATGATAGAGGACTCTTCTTTGTATCTGTCCCATTCTGGCGTATGTTAGCACATGGGCAGCGCCATTGAGGCCATCTCAATTTTGAAGTAGTACATTTTCTTCTAATCTAATATCTGCCATTTAGCAGACACTTTTATCCAAAGCGACTTACAGTCACGTATGGGTGGTCCTGGGAATCGAACCCCCACTACCCTGGTATTACAAGCACCATGCTCTACCAACTGAGCAGGTTGGTAAACATACTGCCACCTGTAGGATGGTATAAAGCTACGGTGGGCGATTTACTGTCACCTACAGTTATAGAATGTTTGCTCATAAACATAATTCATTGGCTGATTCCTCCTGATAACCTGGATGGAATTATGTAACCTTTCCTTAACCCATAGGAAGTCCCACCCAGTTGACTACTTTAAAATGGTGGAAGCGCTGCCCATGCTAAAGCTGGCTTTTGAGCTCTAGAGTCCTCTATCTCTATGGCATAGACAGACAGACAGACAGACATGTCTTATGTGTGTAAATAATATGATATCTGAGTGACTCAACAAAATCAACGGGGGTCCCCTGAGTGTCGAGGCCTGGGTCCGTAGGTTGAGTATGGCCGCTCTAAGTAACGGTATCCAGAGGGTGTCTGTGTTTCGTTACTAGGTAACGGTATCCAGAGGGTGTCTGTTTGTCGTTGCTAGGTAACGGTATCCAGAGGGTGTCTGTGTTTCGTTACTAGGTAACGGTATCCAGAGGGTGTCTGTTTGTCGTTACTAGATAACGGTATCCAGAGGGTGTCTGTGTGTCGTTGCTAGGTAACGGTATCCAGAGGGTGTCTGTGTGTCGTTGCTAGGTAACGGTATCCAGAGGGTGTCTGTGTGTCGTTGCTAGGTAACGGTATCCAGAGGGTGTCTGTGTGTCGTTGCTAGGTAACGGTATCAAGAGGGTGTCTGTGTGTCGTTGCTAGGTAACGGTATCCAGAGGGTGTCTGTGTGTCGTTGCTAGGTAACGGTATCCAGAAGGTGTCTGTGTGTCGTTGCTAGGTAACGGTATCCAGAGGGTGTCTGTGTGTCGTTGCTAGGTAACGGTATCCAGAGGGTGTCGGGGCTACTGTACCATCACCTGACCAACCTGGTGACTCTGGAACTGAGAGGAAACAAACTGGAGACTACCGACGGAATCTACCTGCCCAACCTCCGACGCCTCTACCTGGTAACCTTTAACCCCTAACCATAACCTCTACCTGGTAACCTTTAACCCCTAACCATAACCTCTACCTGGTAACCTTTAACCCCTAACCATAACCTCTACCTGGTAACCCCTAACCTCTCACCCCTAACCATAACCTCTACCTGGTAACCCTTAACCCCTAACCATAACCTCTACCTGGTAACCCTTAACCCCTAACCATAACCTCTACCTGGTAACTTTTAACCTCTAACCCCTAACCATAACCTCTACCTGGTAACCTTTAACCCCTAACCATAACCTCTACCTGGTAACCCTTAACCCCTAACCATAACCTCTACCTGGTAACCCTTAACCCCTAACCTCTACCTGGTAACCTTTAACCCTTAACCCCTAACCCCTAACCTCTACCTGGTAACCCTTAACCACTAACCTCTCACCATAACCTTTACCTGGTAACCCTTAACCCCTAACCTCTCACCATAACCTCTACCTGGTAACCTTTAACCCCTAACCTCTCACCATAACCTCTACCTGACCTTTCAACCCTAACTCTAACCTACACAGCCTCTACCTGACCTTTCAACCCTAACTCTAACCTACACAGCCTCTACCTGACCTTTCAACCCTAACTCTAACCTACACAGCCTCTACCTGACCTTTCAACCCTAACTCTAACCTACACAGCCTCTACCTGACCTTTCAACCCTAACTCTAACCTACACAGCCTCTACCTGACCTTTCAACCCTAACTCTAACCTACACAGCCTCTACCTGACCTTTCAACCCTAACTCTAACCTACACAGCCTCTACCTGACCTTTCAACCCTAACTCCCTAACCTACACAGCCTCTACCTGACCTTTCAACCCTAACTCTAACCTACACAGCCTCTACCTGACCTTTCAACCCTAACTCTAACCTACACAGCCTCTACCTGACCTTTCAACCCTAACTCTAACCTACACAGCCTCTACCTGACCTTTCAACCCTAACTCTAACCTACACAGCCTCTACCTGACCTTTCAACCCTAACTCTAACCTACACAGCCTCTACCTGACCTTTCAACCCTAACTCTAACCTACACAGCCTCTACCTGACCTTTCAACCCTAACTCTAACCTACACAGCCTCTACCTGACCTTTCAACCCTAACTCTAACCTACACAGCCTCTACCTGACCTTTCAACCCTAACTCTAACCTACACAGCCTCTACCTGACCTTTCAACCCTAACTCTAACCTACACAGCCTCTACCTGACCTTTCAACCCTAACTCTAACCTACACAGCCTCTACCTGACCTTTCAACCCTAACTCTAACCTACACAGCCTTTACCTGGTAACTTTCATCCTCTCACCCAAAACCCCAACTGATTCCTGGTTCAAACCTTTCACCTGTCACTTACCTCAGTTTAATTCTTACCTTTAACCCCGTGACCTATAACCTCTGACCCCTGTGCAGGCCCAGAATACTATCAAGCGCCTGGAGGGTCTGGGTAAGCTGGAGCGTCTGACCACCCTGCACCTCCGAGACAACCAACTGGAGACTCTAGACGGAATCAGTCCCAACATGAAGTCCCTGCAGTACCTCAACATCAGGTAGACATCAGGCCCTGCAGTACCTCAACATCAGGTAGACATCAGGCCCTGCAGTACCTCAACATCAGGTAGACATCAGGCCCTGCAGTACCTCAACATCAGGTAGACATCAGGCCCTGCAGTACCTCAACATCAGGTAGACATCAGTCCCTGCAGTACCTCAACATCAGGTAGACATCAGTCCCTGCAGTACCTCAACATCAGGTAGACATCAGTCCCAACATGAAGTCCCTGCAGTACCTCAACATCAGGTAGACATCAGGCCCTGCAGTACCTCAACATCAGGTAGACATCAGTCCCTGCAGTACCTCAACATAAGGTAGACATCAGGCCCTGCAGTACCTCAACATCAGGTAGGCATCAGTCCCTGCAGTACCTCAACATCAGGTAGACATCAGGCCCTGCAGTACCTCAACATCAGGTAGACATCAGTCCCTGCAGTACCTCAACATCAGGTAGGCATCAGTCCCTGCAGTACCTCAACATCAGGTAGACATCAGGCCCTGCAGTACCTCAACATCAGGTAGACATCAGTCCCTGCAGTACCTCAACATCAGGTAGACATCAGTCCCTGCAGTACCTCAACATCAGGTAGACATCAGTCCCAACATGAAGTCCCTGCAGTACCTCAACATCAGGTAGACATCAGTCCCTGCAGTACCTCAACATCAGGTAGACATCAGTCCCTGCAGTACCTCAACATAAGGTAGACATCAGGCCCTGCAGTACCTCAACATCAGGTAGACATCAGGCCCTGCAGTACCTCAACATCAGGTAGACATCAGGCCCTGCAGTACCTCAACATCAGGTAGACATCAGGCCCTGCAGTACCTCAACATCAGGTAGACATCAGGCCCTGCAGTACCTCAACATCAGGTAGACATCAGTCCCTGCAGTACCTCAACATCAGGTAGACATCAGTCCCTGCAGTACCTCAACATCAGGTAGACATCAGGCCCTGCAGTACCTCAACATCAGGTAGACATCAGTCCCTGCAGTACCTCAACATCAGGTAGGCATCAGGCCCTGCAGTACC
The DNA here is from genome assembly GCF_905237065.1 of Salmo salar. Lineage (NCBI taxonomy): Eukaryota > Metazoa > Chordata > Actinopteri > Salmoniformes > Salmonidae > Salmo > Salmo salar. Next base: position 107,606,943 of record NC_059456.1, on the reverse strand, counting down.
TCAACATCAGGTAGACATCAGTCCCTGCAGTACCTCAACATCAGGTAGACAACAGGCCCTGCAGTACCTCAACATCAGGTAGACATCAGTCCCTGCAGTACCTCAACATCAGGTAGACATCAGTCCCTGCAGTACCTCAACATCAGGTAGACATCAGTCCCTGCAGTACCTCAACATCAGGTAGACATCAGGCCCTGCAGTACCTCAACATCAGGTAGACATCAGTCCCTGCAGTACCTCAACATCAGGTAGACATCAGTCCCTGCAGTACCTCAACATCAGGTAGACATCAGGCCCTGCAGTACCTCAACATCAGGTAGGCATCAGTCCCTGCAGTACCTCAACATCAGGTAGACATCAGTCCCTGCAGTACCTCAACATCAGGTAGACATCAGTCCCTGCAGTACCTCAACATCAGGTAGACATCAGGCCCTGCAGTACCTCAACATCAGGTAGACATCAGTCCCAACATGAAGTCCCTGCAGTACCTCAACATCAGGTAGACATCAGGCCCTGCAGTACCTCAACATCAGGTAGGCATCAGTCCCTGCAGTACCTCAACATCAGGTAGAATTCAGTCCCTGCAGTACCTCAACATCAGGTAGACATCAGTCCCAACATGAAGTCCCTGCAGTACCTCAACATCAGGTAGACATCAGTCCCTGCAGTACCTCAACATCAGGTAGACATCAGTCCCTGCAGTACCTCAACATCAGGTAGACATCAGTCCCTGCAGTACCTCAACATCAGGTAGAATTCAGTCCCTGCAGTACCTCAACATCAGGTAGACATCAGTCCCTGCAGTACCTCAACATCAAGTAGGCATCAGGCCCTGCAGTACCTCAACATCAGGTAGACATCAGGCCCTGCAGTACCTCAACATCAGGTAGACATCAGTCCCTGCAGTACCTCAACATCAGGTAGACATCAGTCCCTGCAGTACCTCAACATCAGGTAGACATCAGGCCCTGCAGTACCTCAACATCAGGTAGACATCAGTCCCTGCAGTACCTCAACATCAGGTAGACATCAGTCCCTGCAGTACCTCAACATCAGGTAGGCATCAGTCCCAACATGAAGTCCCTGCAGTACCTCAACACCGTCAACTGCAACTCCATCTCCCCTCCATCTCCCCTCCATCTCTACTCCATCTCCCCTCCATCTCCACTCCATCTCCCCTCCATCTCCCCTTCCATCTCCCCTCCATCTCCCCTCCATCTCCCCTCCATCTCACCTCCATCTCCCCTCCATCTCACCTCCATCTCCCCTCCATCTCTCCTCCATCTCCCCTCCATCTCCCCTTCATCTCCCCTCCATCTCCCCCTCCATCTCCCCTCCATCTCTCCTCCCCTCCATCTCCCCTCCATCTCCCCTCCATCTCCCCTTCATCTCCCCTTCCATCTCCCCTTCATCTCCCCTCCATCTCCCCTTCCATCTCCCCTCCATCTCCCTCCTCCCTCCATCACCCCCTCCATCTCCCCTCCATCTCCCCTTCATCTCCCCTCCATCACCCCCTCCATCTCCCCTCCATCTCCACTTCATCTCCCCTCCTTCTCCCCTCCATCTCCCCTCCATCTCCCCTCCCTCCTTCTCCCCTCCACTCCCCCTCCATCTCCCCTCCATCTCCCCTCCATCTCCCCTCCATCTCCCCTCCTTCTCCCCTCAATCCCCCCCTTCCATCTCCCCTTCCATCTCCCCTCCATCTCCCCTTCCATCTCCCCTTCATCTCCCTTCCATCTCCCCTCCCATCTCCCCTCCATCTCCCCTCCTTCTCTCCTCCTTCTCCCCTCCATCTCCCCTTCATCTCCACTCCATCTCCCCTCCTTCTCCCCTCCACTCCCCCTCCATCTCCCCTTCATGTCCCTTCCATCTCCCCTCCCCTCCATCTCCCCTTCATCTCCCCTCCATCTCCCCTTCATCTCCCCTCCGTCTCCCCTCCGTCTCCCCCTCCGTCTCCCCTTCGTCTCCCCTCCATCTCCCTCCATCTCCCTCCATCTCCCCTCCTTCTCCCCTCCATCTCCCCTTCATCTCCCCTCCATCTCCCCTCCATCTCCCCTCCATCTCCCCTTCTTCTCCCTCCTTCTCCCTTCCATCTCCCCTCCATCTCCCCTCCATCTCACCTTCATCTCCCCTCCATCTCACCTTCTTCTCCCCTTCTTCTCCCCTCCATCTCCCCTTCATCTCCCCTCCATCTCCCCTCCATCTCCCCTTCTTCTCCCCTCCATCTCCCCTCCTTCTCCCCTCCATCTCCCCTCCATCTCCCCTTCATCCCCCCTCCATCTCCCCTCCATCTCCCCTCCTTCTCCCCTCCATCTCCCCTCCTTCTCCCCTCCATCTCCCCTTCATCTCCCCTCCATCTCCCCTCCATCTCCCCTCCATCTCCCCTTCTTCTCCCCTTCTTCTCCCCTTCCATCTCCCCTCCATCTCCCTCCATCTCACCTTCATCTCCCCTCCATCTCACTTTCTTCTCCCTTCTTCTCCCCTCCATCTCCCCTCCATCTCCCCTCCATCTCCCCTCCATCTCCCCTTCTTCTCCCCTCCATCTCCCCTCCTTCTCCCCTCCATCTCCCTCCATCTCCCCTCCATCTCCCCTTCTTCTCCCCTCCTTCTCCCCTTCCATCTCCCCTCCATCTCCCCTCCATCTCACCTTCATCTCCCCTCCATCTCCCCTTCTTCTCCCCTCCATCTCCCCTCCATCTCCCCTTCATCTCCCCTCCATCTCCCCTCCATCTCCCCTCCATCTCCCCTCAATCCCCCTTCCATCTCCCCTCCATCTCCTTCCTTCTCCCCTTCATCTCCCTTCCATCTCCCCTCCCATCTCCCCTCCTTCTCTCCTCCTTCTCCCCTCCCCTTCATCTCCACTCCATCTCCCCTCCTTCTCCCCTCCACTTCCCCTCCATCTCCCCTCCTTCTCCCCTTCATGTCCCTTCCATCTCCCCTCCATCTCCCCTCCATCTCCCCTCCATCTCGTGTGGTCCCGTGTGGCTCAGTTGGTAGAGCATGGTGTTTGCAACGCCAGGGTTGTGGGTTCGATTCCCACGGGGGACCAGTACGGGGAAAAAAAGATTGTATGAAATGTATGCATTCACTACTGTAAGTCACTCTGGATAAGAGCGTCTGCTAAATGACTAAAATGTAATGTTCCTCTCCCCTCCATCTCCCCTCCAGGGGTAACCTGGTTTCTTCCCAGCGTGCTTTGCGTAGTCTGGTGGGCGTATCCAGGACACTGCGAGCGCTGGTCCTGGCTGAAAACCCTCTCGTGGAGACGGAGGACTATCGTCTGTGTGTCCTGAGCCGCCTGCCGCTGCTGGAGCGTCTCGATAAGGAACCCATCTCCCCCGAGGAGAAGTCTGAGGCACAGGAAAAACTCAGGGTATAAAACACACGCACGTACAGGAGAAACTCAGGGTATAAAACACACGCACGTACAGGAAAAACTCAGGGTATAAAACACACGCACGTACAGGAAAAACTCAGGGTATAAAACACACGCACGTACAGGAGAAACTGTTTCTCTCTCTGTAGTATAATGATGCTGTTTCC